>NW_027468855.1:0-265822 GCF_046254945.1 Alosa pseudoharengus
GAGAGAGGTAGAGTAGAGAGGTAGAGTATAGAGGTAGAGTACAGTAGAGAGGTAGAGTACAGAGGTAGAGTAGAGTAGAGTAGAGAGGTAGAGTAGAGTGATAGAGTAGAGTAGAGAGGTAGAGTAGAGAGGTAGAGTGAGTGAGTGAGTGAGTAAGAGAGGTAGAGTAGAGAGGTAGAGTAGAGAGATTGAGTGAGTGAGTGAGTGAGTGAGTGAGTGAGAGAGAGAGGGGTAGAGTAGAGAGGTAGAGTAGAGCGGTGGAGTAGAGAGGTAGAGTAGAGAGGTAGAGTGAGTGAGTGAGTTAGTGAATGAGTGAGAGAGAGAGGGGTAGAGTAGAGAGGTAGAGTAGAGTAGAGAGGTAGAGTAGAGAGGTAGAGTAGAGAGGTAGAGTGAGTGAGTGAGTGAGTGAGTAGAGTGGTAGAGTAGAGAGGTAGAGTAGAGTAGAGTGAGTGAGTGAGTGAGAGATAGGTAGAGTAGAGAGGTAGAGTAGAGTAGAAAGGTAGAGTAGAGAGGTAGGGTAGAGTAGAGTAGAGTAGAGAGGTAGAGTAGAGTAGAGAGGTAGAGTACATAGGTAGGGTAGAGTAGAGTAGAGTAGAGAGGTAGAGTAGAGTAGAGTGGTAGAGTAGAGTAGAGTGGAGAGGTAGAGTAGGGTGGTAGAGTAGAGTAGAGTAGAGAGGTAGAGTAGAGAGGTAGAGTGAGTGAGTGAGTGAGTAAATGAGTGAGAGAGAGAGGGGTAGAGTAGAGAGGTAGAGTAGAGTAGAGAGGTAGATTAGAGAGGTAGAGTAGAGAGGTAGAGTAGAGTAGAGTGAGTGAGTGAGTGAGTGAGTGATTGAGAGAGGTAGAGTAGAGAGGTAGAGTAGGGTGGTAGAGTAGAGTAGAGTAGAGAGGTAGAGTAGAGAGTTCTAAGTTCTAAACTTAGAGAAACAGCAGCAAAGAAAATGAGCTCGTAAAAAGTTGCGATAAATGCCTTTTTTGAGATGAGATAAACATTCAAACTTGATGAATACATAAAGAAGAGTGATTCCTCTTCAACAAAATACCAGAATCAATTTGAAACGAAGAAAAAAAAGAAGAAAGAAACTAAGAAAAGGGGAGAATTGGCTGAATATTCAGAGGAACTGCACAAACTGCCAAGAATCCAGGGGTTAGCCCTAACTTCTACACAGGATCAAAGAAGAAAACCAAACTGAAGCTCTGAGTGAGTAAAAATAAGAAAAGAAGACAGACACTGCCAACTATAAGGACTATACCACATATAAGACTTAAACTTGGTTTGAGTTGAATTTGAACCATTTCAAGAACTGATAGCTAGCTATGCTAAACTAAGCTAAAACAAGCTAAGCTAAGATAAATCAGTTAAATCAGTTAAAGGACCCCCCATTATTACATCAGCTCCTCATTTACATATTCATTAGCAACAGCCAATCAGCAACCATGTCAAAGGAGCAGCCTCCCCAACATTCCGGAAAGAATCCTAACTGCAAAAAGAATGTTTTAAAAGATACAAAACCAATTCCCATTATGTATCCTCCAAAAGCAACAAATGAACAACTGAAAAAAACATTTAAAGAGGAACACCTAAGGGAAAGACCAGAGACTCTCTTTGCTGACCACTTTAAGAAGGGTGGAATCAGTAATCTCATATTTTTTTCCAATGATCCAGAAGCATGGCACACTGCAATTAGGCTCCATTACCCCTCTGTCATTCGTAAGGGCATTAGTAATGGATGGAAATTGCAGATTCCAGAGAATGAACATTTTGACAGTACAACAACAATAAATGTATACAAGACCGGAACAATAACAATTCAAGGAAATCTGAAGCAAATTGAAAAAGACTTCAATGAAATTAAAGTTCAAGCTCAGCTACATAAGAAAACGGACACATTGGGTGCAAACCAAAGGGAACAACTACAAAGCAACCTTTCTGAGGAGCTCTCTACCGAGGACACGGAACATTTTAACTTTACAGAGATCTCTTCTCTCCACAATTCTCTTGCCAGTATGAGGGAGCAGTTTTCAAGGTTGGAGGTAGAGCTTGTGCAATTGAGAGAGACCATGAATTGCCTGGCATCAACCCCAACTAAATACATTAAAACTGACAAAGAGGATGATTATGGAAAAGATATGGTGGCGCTGAAAAAGGAAATCAAAGAACTGAGAAGGGAAAGGGAGGAATTCATCAAACAGCTCTCCCTGATGTCAGAGGAGATCAGACAGTTGAGAGTAGACAGCGAGTCTCATTCAAGTCAACTGTCATGCCTGACGGAGAAGCTGACGCTGGACACCAGAGGACACCAAAGATAATTACCTAAAGGCTATCAGCTACCAACACACTCAAACCTTACTCAATGTGGCTTTAAACAAAATTTACCCCCAGAATTGTGAAGGTATTAATTCACTAGTATATGATATTACACATATATTTCATCAATCAGCAATAATGAGCAATATGGAAAGACATAAATCTCCAAATAACAAAATACAACACAATACAGAAAAGTGGTTTGACAGGGAATGTAGAAATTCACGTAAAAAACTACGAACTATTTCCAATCAAAAAAACAGGGACCCTAATAATCAAGAGATACGCCTTAAATACAATGAACTCCTCAAACAATACAAACAAATCCTGAAAATAAAGAAGGATCAACACACAAATAACATTCTTAAAAATATGGAAGAATCAATAAAAACTAACAGCTTCTGGCAAAATTGGAACACCCTTTATAAAACTAATGACAATTTGGCTCTACAGGATGGAAAAATATGGAAATCACACTTTGAAGACCTATATAAAAATGTTAATGTAAACCCGACTAGATTAGAAATAATTAAGAAACTGCAAATATTTGAAGAAACATTCAAAGATTATCAAAACCCCCTTGATTTTTATATAACTGAACAGGAACTAATAGAAACAATGCATAAACTTCATGTGGCATTGATGGCATCTCAAATGAAATGATTAGACATATTGATGAAACATTTAGAATGGTTATACTTAAATTATTTAATGCAATTCTGACTATAGGTAACTTCCCTGAAACCTGGAACCAAGGTCTAATTACCCCAATACATAAAAATGGAAATAAATTTGATCCCAACAATTATAGAGGCATATGTGTTAATAGTAATCTTGGGAAATTATTCTGCTCAATCCTAAACAAAAGAATCCAAAACTTTATAAAACATCACAACACCTTAGAAAATAGCCAAATTGGATTTATACCAAAGCAAAGAACATCAGATCACCTGTTCACTCTTCAAACAATTGTCCAGCAGCACGCACACCAAAACAAATCAAAAATGTATTCATGTTTTATAGATTTTGAAAAGGCATTTGATTCGGTATGGCATGAAGGCCTTTTTCTACAGCTACTTAAAAATGGAATCGGAGGGAAAACATTCGACACTATAAAGTCCATGTATAAACATAACAAATGCGCAGTAAAAATCGGTAACTCACGAACAGACTTCTTTCATCAGCAAAGAGGGGTTAGACAGGGTTGTCCATTAAGTCCCACACTCTTTAATATTTATATAAATGAATTGGCAAAAGAACTTAATAATTCATCTGCCCCAGGGTTCAAACTTAAAGAATCAGAGGTAAAATGTCTATTATTTGCAGATGATCTGGTAATTATGTCAAAAAACTGAAGAGGGGTTGCAACAATTACTAAAACTAGTAAATACATTCTGCCAGACATGGGCATTAAAAATAAATATAGCAAAAACAAAAATCATGACATTCCAAAATAGATCCAGGGGGCAGGGAACAAAATCATCATTTAAACTTAACAATATAATAATTCAACACACAAATTCATATAATTATTTAGGTCTAAAAATCACGTCAACAGGAAATTTCAATCTAGCTATAAAAGAATTAAAAGATAAAGCAATGAAAGTTTTCTACACAATCAAAAGAACAATAAAATATGAAATACCAATTCCAATCTGGCTAAAAATAATAAATAATATAATCGAACCAATCGCGCTATATGGGAGTGAGATATGGGGACCATTAAGAAATCAAGATTTTCAGAATTGGGAAAAAGAAATCATAGAATCACTTCATACACAAATTTGTAAAAGCATACTAAAATTACACAGATCAAAACCAAATAATGGAGCAAGAGCCGAATTAGGTCAATTCCCATTAATAATAAAAAATTCAAAAAAGAGCAGTTAAATTTTATAACCATCTGAAGTCTAGTGACCCAAAATCCTATAAGTACCAAGCCCTTTGGTGTCAAGAGCAAAATATTGCAAAGAGTGCCCTCAGCCAATTAGTCTTGAATTTAAATTCTAACACCAATGCAATACACCCAAAGAAAATCATGACACAACAAAAAGAAAAGTACATACATTATTGGGAAAATTCAATTAAAACTCAAAGTAAAATGGAAGTGTATCAATCACTAGAAAGAGATTATAAAATGGCTGAATATTTATGCATCATAAAAGACCCCCAGATCCGAAAATCAGTCACTAGGTACAGACTCAGTGACCACACATTGGCCATAGAGAGAGGCCGCCACAAACAAACATGGCAACCAAAGGAGGAGAGGGTATGCACATGCTGCACACAAGAAATCGAAAATGAGAAACATTTCCTTTTACATTGTAAAAAATTTGAAAACATCAGATCAATATATTTCACAAAATTTGAAAAAATAATCCCACATTTTTGAAATCTACAGAATGACACTCAAATCAAATACTTATTAGGAGAGTAACATTGTAACACTTACTGTCATGCCAATAAAGCTCATTGATTTGAATAGAGTAGAGTAGAGAGGTAGAGTAGAGTAGAGTGAGTGAGTGAGTGAGTGATAGATAGCTAGATAGATAGATAGATAGATAGATAGATAGATAGATAGATAGAATGCATCAGAAATCAGTGCAACAATATTTGTATGCACTGGTTATTCATCTCACCTATGGCTCCTATCAGTGTGCAGCTTTGAGGAAAGTCCCTGTATTCACGAGTGCCCCAGAGGCTGTTGGATCCTCTTTTGCGTGTTGACCATAACAATTACCGTTTTCTTTTCAAATATCATAATTATCACGGTTGATTACTGCAGTGTGGAAACCGTGTGTTTAATCCAACAAGCTTCATCCGAGCCTGCTTTTGACATACAGTAGACCTGGTACAATGAAACAAAATTGGTAAAAATTGATGGTTTTAACTACGATTCGGATTAGGCTACACCTGATTTTAAAAGGCAGAACATTTTCACCGCAAAATGTGCACTGTACCCTGCGTCTTTTTATGTTTGCGCCCACATTAAATCCATTCCACTCACGTTATCAGGAGAATACAGTAGCCTAAAGTTTTATTTCGAACGCTTACTTTGATCTCACTCATTGGATACAAATAACAGAAATAGCAAACTCCAAGTGATGGTAGGGTAAGTTCAGCTATAAGCACATAGTCAATTAAACACGACCAAGAAAAAAGTGAAAGGGACACTTTTTGAAACTATTTCAGCTTGTGTAGGCCTATCAGTGCTTTCTGAACATATTGAACACACCGTGGTAATACCGAAAACCGTGATAATTTTGGTCACTATAACCGTGAGGTTAAATGTTCATACCGTTACATCCCTAGTTGTGTGCTTGTAATCTGAGATTATTAAAGTAATGTGCACAAATTGGTTACCACTCGAATGTGGAACCACCCAGAAGCTTTGCTTCAATCTTCGGTGATCTGCACATGTAAGGCCAAATTTATTAAAATGTAATTTTTAATAAGGCAACAACCATTGTTTCAAAGTGCCTGACAGCCCGTCTACAGCAAGAGTAACCTGCATTGCTTAGACAAGCATGTTTCCCGCTCTGGAGTCACAACCTTAGACATGGGAGGTGGGCCCGCTAGCAAGGAGGCTGAAACCCATGGGTGCTAGTGTCTGGTGTCTGGTCTGATGGGTGCTAGTGTCTGGTCTGATTTCTTAAGGTGTGGGGAATCAGGTTTACTCACTGTGCTCGCTGGCTACCCTTACACTATAGGGTCATCTCACATGGGTGCGTCCTATTAGTGGGTAAATAGGATGCACCTCCATATACTAAATATACTGGGTAATGCATCATGAGCAGGGCACAAAAGTAAAATAGTTCAGATGATTGCTGCAAGCAGGTCAGACAGACAGACAGCAGCTGCATCTTGCAGTGGGGTCTACAGTAGGAGGAGAAGAGGAGAGCAGAGCAGAGCAAGTGAGAGAAGTGAGTGAACAGAGCTAGGTATAGTAGGTTACCTTACATGCCTTTGCTGGATGTAAGTGTTGATGTTTGAGGTTATGATGAGGAGCAATGCTATCACAGTCATCAGCGTTGGCTGACAATGATTCTGTTATATGGGAGAGAGCAGACACAGGTTAGTCAACAGAGCACATTTTAGTCATACACAAGCTGATTTTCTCAATGTATGAAATGAAAGAGATACTGTAGCTTGTCCATGCAGAGGTGACTGTGACAGGGGTGACACTGACAGGGGTCACTGTGTTCTAAAAGTATACACCCATGAAAAAGTGAGCTTTGGATATGTCCAGGAAAAAAGGTTCACTAACATGTATTCCAACATAGCTAGGAGCATCAGATGAGTACAGAACTTCCTCATAATAAACATCAGCACTCTGTATAAAATAGACAATGATTTTTATGTTTATTCTTCTGTCTTCTGCATCACATCCTCTTTGTCCTCTACACCACCATCTTTCCTTTGTCCTCCATCCCGTGGTGAGTGCACTCTTTGTTTTGTTCAGCACATTTGTTGTTCCTCCACGACCACTTCCTCTGTTAATCTCCCAGCCTCTCATCTTTTCCTGCTGCCCACGACTACTCATCACAGAGGGCTGGTGGGCTGCTACAGCTGGAGGCTGCTAAGCCTCTCTAGTGACCTTATTACAGAGGGAGCGGGAACAGGTAGCAAAGCAGACATGCAGACCTTTACTGTATACTGTAATGACCTCCTGGGGGACCAGGCATTTCCCAGAGCTTCAGATCCCTGAGGAAAACCATGGATGAGACAGGGCACGAGGACCAAGTTATTCTTCAACAGACATGAGGTCTGGTACAACTATGTTCAAAAAGCAACTTAATGTAAGTCTGAATACTATGACAAAGCAGGAGCCACTGCCATGAAATATTAGGAAACGTTTTACTACTATTGTTATTATTATTATCAATTTATATCACTGCTTGGTTGAATTTCCTATTGTGAGGCACTCTTTAGAACATCAATTAACTGTCAGATATTTGCAAAACTCAGTGAGAACAAATATATGGACAACTGAAGTGAATTAAAAAATGAAACAGAATATTTGGCCATTTAGTCTAAAGGATATGAGCCAGCTGGTAGTTTGCACTCCAATCCAGCTGTCATCAACTTCAGTGTAACACTTAAATATATATTTCTATAGATTTTTAATGAACAAACAAGAGGAAATGACGTGGTTGTGATGTCGAGTATCAACACAATGCAAGTGTGGCAACAGTCAAGCAGAATAATGGACTCCACAGCATTTGGGTATCAAAAGTTAATGCACGTTCAAGGTGGTAATGTTATACCTCGAGGTACATTAACTTCTGGCATCCAAACGCCATGTTGGCTTTATACCACAAAATACAAAAAACACAAATAACTGAAGGTAACTACTCAAGATAACTTTATTTTACCTGAAGTGTGCCATACATTGTATTTCACATTTTACTTAATTCAAGATCAAGTGGATTCACTATCCATTTCTAATTTTCACAGTCTAAGTCTTGCACAGACCTTTTGATTCAGCTGACCAACCAGCCCCAGCTGGTCCCATGTGGCTTAGGTCCTCAGTGGTTTCGGACTATAAGGTGACTGAGACAAATGTTACTCCAAATTAATGAGTTAAGGTTAATTGGCTCTACCATACCTTACTGTAATGCCTGGCACTAACGAGTTCTTCACCCATTGTCTCCAGTGTCAACTCAACTTCCTCTGTAAAACAATCCAAGAGTAAGTATCTCTCATGATAGCTACGCTGGTTATATTTAAATTAGATGACTGACCTCTCCCTAAATGACCCAAAAGGGCCTTCTGACAGCATTAGTGGGTACTTAAGTTTGTGCGTATCGGAGTGCATATGTGACGGTGGGCATCATTCCAGCAACAGCCTGCGGAGTTCCTCTGGGCAGGTGACAGGCAGGGCGCAGGTAAAGTTCTGGCAGACAAAGGCTGTAGCTTTGCCCTCAAGTGGACGCAGTGAAGAGAGGACGGGCAGTCGCTGGTACAGAAACCCATCGGTGTCGCTATCTGTCACTAACAGGACCTGTGTTGACAGAAAAGGGACAAAGAAAGGAATAGTTAGAAGAGGACAGTGAGGAAAGTGGATTTGAAGACAGGACGGGATATGCCAAGAATCAGAGAGACCCAGAGAAAGAGAATCACTGCAACAGGGCTAGTTGAACACAATTAAACACTAGAGTGTGTCTTGGGGAATAAGTGGTGCAGAACTTCAATGGTGACACAAGCCAGTACACACTACACTACCACACAGTGGACCTGCAAAGCCATCAATGTCCATTGAAGTTAAAAGCTGATGTTCCTCTGCAAAATAAATGACATTGAGCATTTTATTACATTATCCCCTTTCAGGGGGAAATTAACCATCAACCTGATGCAATAAATCCCACGCAGTCTATGTCACACTATGAGAAATCCTGGTGATCCACACACTAGCAAGTTGATTATGGAGAGTACCAAAGGAATCATCAAGAGGCTTTTTACAGGTGTTTTGTCATTCATGTTTCATTACTGATGGGAACCCTCACATTTTAAATGCAATGCTAAAAGTGACAGGTCAGGATAACTGTTCATGTGTCAGAATAGCTCATTGATTGTGACAGGACAAGACTGTGGACTTCTGCATCACTGCGTGACTTGTGTCACCTGAGGCTACATTCTCCCAGATGTGAGGACATCACTGTGTTCTACTTCGAGAGCGCCAGCATACAGACAACCATGGCCAGCAGGCTAGCTGAGGTCACAATGGTGAGGTCTCTCCTCTCTAGTCTCAAAGGACCTAATAGGATAAAAAACATGCTGCTTCAATCACAGCAGTAGCTGGATTCCCCCTTTCCCCACTGTCAAGCTCACACTCGCTGTGTGTTGTCACTTCTCTATACAACAAACCATTTCACCTCAAAATTCCCATGAGTCGGTCTGTCTGGTCTCGCTCACTCTCTCGCGCGCACACAGACAGACAGACAGACAGACAGACAGACAGACAGACACACAGACACACAGACACACACCTCCACATCTGCGCCCTGCTCAGCCTATCATCACACTTTCACACATGAATGTAAGCAGACATACAGGTAAGCAGACATACAGACAACTCCCCAAAACAAACACACACACAAAATTAGATTAGTTCAGGGAATTTTTAGAGACTCACTCACTCACTGAACTCAAGAAAACTTCCAGCGGTGAGCATTAGGTTGTCAGCATACTCCGGTGGCACACAGAGTCATTATTCACTCAATTATCTGGGTTGACTTTATTTGGGTCTGAGTGAAGAATGGGACATGTCAACATCATTGTGTTCCATAGCTATATTAATGGTTACATATGTAACCAGATCCTATGAGTCAGAGGCGGTGCTTTAAGCACAAAGTAACATAATTGACACAAGAAGCCTACATGTTGAATGGTCAAGCACAATCGTCAACATAGCCAAGGCAGCAGAAGCACCATTTAAAAAGAAATAAATAAAAATAATAATCATTATATAAATCATTCTATTTATACTTGCTTAACACAAAAACTGTACAAGGAGGCTGCAGAGGCTTAGTACTATCAGATAAGAAGTCATTCCTGATACCATGATCTTCTAATCTGTCAATAAACAATAATAGCCCTTCCTCTTTATTATTATTATTATTATTATTATTATTATTATTATTATTATTATTATCTCCTTGAATAAAAAACGGTTGAAAATGATGAAATAGCAATGCTATGAGTGCGTAGGCTAACATTACATTTTCCACTGTGGGGTAGGCTAACAGGTTAGGTGCATGCTCCCTGCAGCTTATTTCAGGAGCCTTTGCAATGCTACCGTTAAAATCCACAAATCCACTTAAAACAGCAACAATCAACCACCAACAAGCTTCCTCTTTTTATGTATGGAGGTTTACTAAAGGAGATCTTCGCAGACATAACTTAATTTTCCAACAGGGACAGGCATGGGTGGGGCAGCGTAGGAGTCGCTCTGCACACACACAAGGAAAATCTTTTGTAAATGAACGTCACACCATTTCCGTGAGACATACAAAAACATAGATGACAAACTCTCATGTGAAGTCAACCTCTGCCTTGTTCCTCTAGATATTTAGAACAAAATCTTCAGAACATTCTAACTGGTGTCTTTTGGGGATATAGTTGGCCCTCTTGGACCAAATGCATATTATACTGTAGTCTGGGGGGGGGGGGGGGGGGGAGAGGTGTATACATGATACTAAAATTGGTTGTTAAAACATACCACATAAACATAACAAATTGCACATAACAAAACTACCATGCTCCTGTAGTCACTGACTCATACCTACAAACACAATAGTGATTTGCTAAATGAAGATATTTCTAGATTTTAGGGATCACAGGCTGTAAAACAAACTAATAAATATGCATGCGACCAAACCAAAACCAAATTCTTACACAGCTCATTGCCTACAGTTAAACTAAGTGCCTATTACATAGAAACAGATGATACTGTAATTAGATGTAAATCAGAAAACATTTGGTTGTCTCTGTGTTTAATGTATCATGGAGAGTAGATACGGTCTCTCACCCCTCTTACTTTTATACACATTTTCACCAAATATTTTCAGAAAAAAGTGTTCAAAATACATCAAAAGGGGTGCACAATGCACTCCCTAATGTATCATGATTTCACACACAGACCACTATATCAACATGACACTGTATGAAGGAGGGAATTCTCACAATCCATTTGGCTCATGCATCATATAGAACTCTGAACTGAGGCTTTTTATTAGTGCATTCTAATTTAGGATTTTTCTACATGTTGGTACACAAAGACATACAGAAATATTTCAGACTTTACCATCTCATATGCTGCTGTTCTGTCTAATAAGGAAGAGAATCAGCTACAGCAGAAAATAAAGCTAAAAACGAATGCACTGTTACAAAGATGGAAACTCCTCATGAAATAAAATTGGGATGTTATTATTTCTATGCATATCATGAGTCTCTAAAGGGAATTTCCTTTATAGAATGTAATATGGTGAAAATGACCACCATAGTCCAGTGGTCAACACCTCTCTAATGCTGCTACCTATTTGTAAGTAGAGCTGCAAGGGCAAAATTAAAATATTATCAAATGCAAAATATATATTATTCTTATTAGTAGCAATATTAGTGGTAGAAGATGTAGGCTGTGCGTGATTTACAGTATATCTATATTTAACACATGCATATTTTAATTATCATAATAGCACATATATATTTCATAAGTTAAATGTTACATTTCTAGTGGTTGATTATCTTCAGTACTGAGACTGCATTAACCATCTTTGGGTTTTGGAAGTCGGTGTGCAACTAGGTTTCAGTACAGTACATGCCATTTTAACATGACAAAACATCTCGCAAATGTCAGGAAAGATCCAACACATCCTTGTTATCTGTGTCATGTGTTGTACATTTGAAAACATGTTCTATTTCAATCACCAAAAACATCAAATATAAAAGCCTGTGCAGACTGAATACCAATCCGCTGTAACTTTGAAAAGGTGAATTTCCACAATTTTCCATAATCTGATCACTACCAGACTCATGCAGTGCTCATTTTCCATTGTACTGAAACATGCTGCACTGAAACAAATACAAGTGAGAAAACTGCTTTTACTGTCCAGGTATAATAACATAATCATTATTCAGCAAATTCAGAGTGAAGATTTGTGATCTCCCACCATATTAAATACTCTTTCCAATCAAGACTGCAATACTGGCTGGCTCTTTCAATCATAGTAAAGGAAATTTCATTTTCATTTCAGCTGTCTGAGAAGCAAACATATTTCCTGCCTTCTTTCCCTACTCAATACAAATTTTTGCTATCCCTTTTCATGGATTTGCCGTTTTTTCACCAAACCATGAGACACGACAGTTCACATTTCCCTGCGACAAGGAATATATACATACCACCTCATCAGGATCTACATTGGTTTCCTAAAAGAATAAAATTCAACATTTATGTCTTTAATTTATGCTTTTAAAAGATGAATATGCATGGGCAGAGAGATGCTGGTCCTTGGGTAGATACTAACTAGACAGCTATTAAGTGTTTTTTCCCTACAAAAATCCCTATGGTCATCATGCAAAATCCCAAGACCGCATGAACTAGATTCCCATAAGGTTTCTAATTCAACAGACCTCTAGGGAAGAGCTATGTGCTGTGTGGCTTTCCCTTTCACTTGATATACTATTGTGTCTCATTCCGGCATTACAGATGGGAAGGAGAAGTGTGAGGTTTCCTGCATAACTGCACAAGAGGATGGACATCAAATAAGGCTAAATTAGCTAGTAGTTTGGTGCTTACATGAACATGTTTAGTCTAAATAAAGCTTGTATTACAATGGGTGAGAGTGTTGTTTAATCTGCATACTGATATTCTCTAGTAAAAAAGGATTGAAAACAGTTGAAAAATGGGGGAGTAGTCCCCTATGCATAATGAATGTAAAAGGCCATTTTCCCTTACACTATTACCTTTTGATACTACAACAAGGGATATAAATGTTAGATAGTTATTTAATGAGCCATTAAATGGAGTATCTGAAACTGTCACACCTCGGTCTGCCAGGAGATGCCGCCAGAAGGCTCAAGCCCCTGGAGATCACCCGGGGAGACCCTGTGACTGATCATGAGGCTCACCTGTGGCTCGTTTGGTGTGGCCTTCTTAAGTCCCTGTTGTCTGCTATTCTATGCTCAGTCAGGGTTTTCGCCCTCGTGGATGGTGGTTACTCTGCTCCTGTGGATTCTACGCCTGTGCTGCCTGCTACTGTGCTATCGATCCGGTCTGTAAGGATTACCTATTATTTGCCTTGGATTTGTGAACTACTGGCCCTCCTCCTGCATCTACTCTTGTGAATTGTACCGGGACTTCTGTTTCTTTGTTTATTCCTCTATTGGATGGATCTTCTGTGTGTTATGACTTTTTGACTGAAAGACTTCTCTGAAGTAAAGCCTGTGGGCTTCTGTTTAGTTTGTCAGACATTAAACTCTGTTGAAACCCGATCTCTGTGGTCTCTTGCAATTGTGCTCACCCAGTAGTATAACAGCATGACTGAGCCCTCCCCACAGACCCTATGATTGTGCAATTGACCTCCTGCCTGGCATCCTACCTCCACGAGGTAGGCTGTACCCACTGTCTGTGCCCGAGACCCGAGCAATGGAGGAGTACATTCAGGAGGCTCTGAGTAATGGCCTGATCCAGCCATCCACGTCTCCAGTCTCAGCTGGTTTCTTCTTTGTACCGAAGAAGGATGGTGGCTTGCGCCCCTGCATAGATTATAGAGCCTTGAACACGATTACTGTCAAGAATAAATACCCCCTCCCTTTGATGTCTACAGCATTTTACCTACTTAAAGGAGCTAAGGTGTTCTCCAAGCTGGACCTGCGAAATGCTTACCACCTAGTTCGTGTCAGAAGTGGTGATGAGTGGAAGACGGCTTTCAGCACTCCTAGTGGACACTATGAGTACAGAGTGATGCCTTTCGTGCTATCCAATTGTCCAGCTGTTTTCCAGGCCCTAGTTAATGATGTGTTGCGGGAGCTGATTAACCGTTGTGTCTTTGTCTTTTTGGACGACATTCTCGTCTTTTCTAAGGATCTCGGAGAGCATGTCCAGCAGGTCCGGCAGGTGCTCAAGCTTCTCCTGGAGAACAAACTTTATGTAAAGTTGGAGAAATGTCAATTTCACGTGTCTAACACATACTTTTTAGGATTCCAGATCTCCCCTACTGGTGTTGCCATGGATCCCAGCAAGGTGCAGGCTGTTGTCGAGTGGCCGGAGCCTACATCCCTTAAACAAGTGCAACGTTTCCTTGGGTTTGCCAATTTTTACAGACGGTTCATCCGTAATTTTAGTTCTGTTGCAGCTCCTATATCTGCTCTCACCCGAAGCCGTCCGTCCAGGATTAGATGGACAGCAGATGCCCAAGCTGCTTTCATCTCCCTGAAAGGGCGATTCACCTCTGCACCTGTTCTTCGGCACCCGGACCCTACCCTTCCTTTCATGGTGGAAGTGGATGCCTCCAACACTGGGGTAGGGGCAGTTCTCTCCCAAAGATCGTCTCTCGATGGTAAGGTCCATCCCTGTGCCTTTTATTCTCGTAAGTTGACTGCGACAGAACAACGTTATGATGCAGGGGACCGAGAATTGCTTGCCGTTAAACTTGCGTTGGAGGAGTGGAGACATTGGCTGGAGGGGGCTACCCATCAATTCCAAGTACTTACGGATCACAAGAACTTGCAATACTTGAAGGAGGCCAAGAGACTTAACTCCCGCCAGGCCCGATGGGCCTTGTTCTTTAACCGTTTTGATTTCATCCTCACCTACAGGCCTGGCAGTAAGAACACGAAGGCAGATGCTCTTTCCCGCCAACACGATGCTTCTGAGCAAGACCCCTTTCCTGAGAGTATCATCCCTCCGTGCCGTGTGGTTGGGCAGGTGCGACTGGCCTTGGAAGACTCCATCCTTCAGGCTCAACAGATGGAACCGGACCCAGGAGGTGGTCCCCCTGGCTGCTTGTTTGTTCCGACGGCAGCACGTCCAGGGGTACTTAGGTGGGGCCATGATGATCATCTGGTTGGGCACCCAGGATCACAGCGGACAGTGGAGTTCATCCGGCGGCGGTTTTGGTGGCCTTGCATGAGTAAGGATGTGTCTGCCTATGTCCAAGCTTGCACTGTGTGCGCCACTCAAAAGGCATCCCACCTTGCTCCTGCAGGGCTGCTTCACCCCCTGCCCATCCCCAGTCGTCCTTGGTCCCATCTCTCCATGGATTTTGTATCCGGGTTGCCTGTGTCGGAGGGAAATGCTGTGATACTTGTGATTGTAGATCGGTTCTCTAAGTCTGCCCATTTTGTTCCTCTTCCCAAGCTACCCACAGCCAAGCAGACTGCCGATGTCGTTTTGAGAGAGGTGGTCCGTTACCATGGAGTCCCGGCCGATGTGGTGTCTGATCGGGGCCCACAATTTGTATCGAGGTACTGGAAGGCTTTTTGGTCCCTTTTAAACACATCGGTCAGTCTCTCCTCAGGGTTCCATCCCCAGTCCAATGGGCAGACTGAGAGGATCAACCAGGAACTGGAGCAGTACCTGCGTTGCGTGGTCTCTGAGAACCCCAAGGCTTGGAGTCGAATGCTTGTCTGGGCAGAGATAGCTCACAACCAGCTGGTCAACTCCTCCACAGGTATGTGCCCTTTTGAGGTACAATTTGGGTATCCACCCCCATTTTTTCCTTCAGAGCAGCCCAAGGTTGATGTTCCCTCTGCTGAAGCCGCCGTAGCTAGATGTAGGAGGGCCTGGGAGCGGGCCCGGGCAGCCTTGGAGCGGGCCTCGGCACGCAGCCAGCGTCATGCGAACCGCAAGCGGAGGGCAACGCCGTCGTTTTGCTTGGGCCAGCGGGTGTGGTTATCCACACGGGATCTCCCTTTGCGTGTGGAGTCCAAAAAGTTCAAGCCGCGCTACATTGGGCCCTTCAAGATTGTGAGGCGTTTCAACCCGGTGGCTTACCAGCTCGCCTTGCCAAGATCTCTCAGGGTGAGCCCAGTTTTTCATGTTTCCTTATTGAAGCCTGTTTTGACCTCTCCTCCCCCCCTGCCCCCGCCTTCTCGTTTTGTGGCAGGTGGTCCGGTTTTTACTGTCAAGCGTCTCCTTGACTCTCGCCGGGTGGGCCGTGGATGGCAGTACCTCGTTGATTGGGAGGGCTATGGTCCCGAGGAGCGCTGTTGGGTGCCTGCGCGTCACATCGTGGACAAGTCCCTCATCCTCGACTTCCAGAAGGGCCATCCTGGTGTCCCGGGACCGTCGGGGGACGGTCGTAGGAGGGGGGGTACTGTCACACCTCGGTCTGCCAGGAGATGCCGCCAGAAGGCTCAAGCCCCTGGAGATCACCCGGGGAGACCCTGTGACTGATCATGAGGCTCACCTGTGGCTCGTTTGGTGTGGCCTTCTTAAGTCCCTGTTGTCTGCTATTCTATGCTCAGTCAGGGTTTTCGCCCTCGTGGATGGTGGTTACTCTGCTCCTGTGGATTCTACGCCTGTGCTGCCTGCTACTGTGCTATCGACCCGGTCTGTAAGGATTACCTATTATTTGCCTTGGATTTGTGAACTACTGGCCCTCCTCCTGCATCTACTCTTGTGAATTGTACCGGGACTTCTGTTTCTTTGTTTATTCCTCTATTGGATGGATCTTCTGTGTGTTATGACTTTTTGACTGAAAGACTTCTCTGAAGTAAAGCCTGTGGGCTTCTGTTTAGTTTGTCAGACATTAAACTCTGTTGAAACCCGATCTCTGTGGTCTCTTGCAATTGTGCTCACCCAGTAGTATAACAGAAACCTTTTGTGTTAATAGCATACCCAAGACCGTAGTGAATCCCTCAAGTGAACAAACACAGTTTGAATGCAGCTGAATAAAAAGTAGATGTATTTTGGAACTACTGTCGAGGGCTCGCATAGTGTTATCCAGTCATCAATTTGTATTGACAACAATCTCTCTCATGCTGAGGTTAATCATTTTGTATTCTTTTAGAAAAACACATCCAACCAAGCCTATACTTAAGAGGGAAAATGCACAAAAATAAGCATAAGTGTATTATATATAGTACAAAAATCCGCCTTTGGTGCTTCCCTACCTTCTAGCTGCAGTGTATATCCTTAGCAATATGTTAGATATAGCATATTGGGTCTTGAAATATTCACAGGAATCCAAAGAAATTAAATAATCATGTTATTTTATCCAATATTAGTTGTGCAGATGTATAGTCCATCTTATACACACCAATTTAATTGAACTATAAATTGCAAAGATTTATATTTTTGTGTAATTATTCCATATTTAGTGTAGTCATTCCATATCAGAACCCCTGAAGTACAATTCAAATACAATCATGAAACCTCAAAGTGTTACCTTTCATTTGAGACCAAGATTATGCTTCTACACAAAGGGGTTCATAGGCAGTAAGCATTTGATTGTCAGTATGCATTTTGGATAACCAAAAGTCCTATGGGGAGTTTCCATAAGGCATTTTGCAAAACGCATGAGCATACAGTACCTAGGCAAATCATGGTCTAAAGTACTCATATTTCATTCTATATTGATCTACTTTTGCACACAGCTTCACAAGACCTGGTGTTAGGGCTCAGTTGTGTTTCTAAGTCATATCAAGTGACCTAGAGGGCTGAAATGTGGTCAGTTCAGAGATGCTTGTTATCCGACAGAAATAAAAAAACAATATTCTAACCTCTGAAGAAACTACAATGTCTCAGCTTTCCAAAGAGGTCAAGCATTTGATTATAGGCTAGACAAGGTGGGAACAGTGGCCTCTGAAGCAGGCGCTGTGCAATTTCAGGCAAAATCCTGAAATTGGTATTGAGGATGAAGCTGTTAATTCCATATATCGGGACACCTCTCTATAACTACAACTATAACTATATTTTTATCTTGATCAGCTGAGTACAGTACACATTTCACTCCATACCACAATTTTAGTCAAATGAATAAATCTTATGGATATGTATCCACAGTATGTGAATGAATTATACAAATCCAAATGTCAAAGATGCAAACAAGTATTAGAATGCTGCTGTTGGTGGCATCCAAGGCCTTCCTGTGCATTCTTACCATCAAAACGGAAAAGATTTCAGGAAAGACTTACTTTATGAGGCAGGAACAGGGTGTGGACACAGGCAATCAGGTTGGCGGTGTCCTCTGCTTCAGGCTGGCCACAGATAACGATCTGTTGAGAGAAAAAAGGAGTGGGTGAGGGTTGGAAAAAGGGGAGAGAGCGCGAAAGGGAACGAGAGGGGCAGTAGAGGGGGTCAAGGCTGCCTGTGTTCTGTGCTAATGAGGTGAGCAGGTGTGCTTTGGAAGCATCTGGCCTCCGTCTGGACCTTCAGCTTGTTATTCCCTCCTCCTACACTTGCGCCACCTCTGCAAGTGAACACTGATGTGTCATGACAGGATTTTTTTTCTCCTGTTATTCCCCGTTATTAACTTCACACTAGGTCTGGGGTGAAAAGGGAAATAAAGTTTGGAAAAGTAGTATTCTCATCGCTGAAACTTAATTTGAACTTCTGTCAGCTGCCACCCACTCAAGTCTCCATTCCATTTCCTGACATATGAATTGAAGTTCGACTCCGCTTCTCATGCTTATTTGGAATAATTGTACATCTCATTCAAAACTACAAATTACACAGGTAACATTCACAAATAATTGGCCATATTCAGTATAGTCTTGTGACTTTCAGCTACATTAAAATAGTGAGACAAGATACAAATCAATCAACTCAATTTCTAAAGGAGAGAGCCTTGAGGCAAAAGACAAATACCTGCTTCAGGGAGTAGTGCAGAGCCATGAGGCCCCGCACCATTTCTGGCAGGGCAATAGGCACTCTCACCAGCCTATCAGAGAAGGCTGCCAACAGTTTCTGGCAGCGCTCCATCCACTCCTGCTTGCCCGTGAGGTGAGAGAGGCGGAGCAGATTCCGAGCTGACACAGAGTTGGCGCTGGGCTCTGCTCCATCCTGATCTGAAAACAGCACAGAACATTCTCAAACAGAGTAACTGATTTTACAAACTACTACAAAGATTGATTACACCAACACTTCTCACTGGTGCAGGAGTAAGCTCCCCACATTTAAGCAGTTTACGGGCTGGCTTGAAATCAACATGTTGTTTCTGAAACAGGCTTAAGTGATGGGAGACAGTGGCTTTATCTACTGTCCAGTGAGAGACGGCACGGAGTGTTGTGTACCTGCTGACCTCATATTATATGAATAGTAGGAGGTGTGGGAGATCCTTAGGCAACTAAGCAAACATACAGGGAAAAATTGCTGGTTGTTTGAGTTTTCACATGAAAGATTCTGTATTGATCCACATTTATTACAAGAGTGCAAAAGGACTTTGGCCTAGCCTGGATGCCAGCTGAACTTAGCCCCGCCAACAACATTTGAGGTCGGGAAGTTCAGTCTGGACTTGTTCCATTGTAGAGCAACTATGCCCGAACCAGAGCTGTTTGGACCAATCAAATTGGGCTTTGTACGATGATGGACAAATGAGCAACAGTGCCTCGTCTATCACATCATCTGAGCACGCTTAGGTTGATTGTGTTTGCAACAAAAACTCTGTGGCTAGAAGATCGACAGATGGCTTCTAAGACCCCACAGGAAAAATGCATATTATTTCCATGCGGTTTGGCCTTTCATTTACCGGTACACAAAAACGGAGGTTTTATCACTGAAAGATTATTTCTGAAAACTTCGGCCAAACTGGATATGTGGAAAAACTCTGGTTTCACTTTCATCAAGGGAAAACAGTGTATTTGCATTGTGGCATGTTGTTCTCTCCTTTGAAATCTCTGATTGGCAACCTGTTTGCTCGAGGGGTTTGCGACACCCTTCCCCAGCTGTTTTTAGCATTGATGTGAACGGAATTACCTGCTACGTATTTCGTTGTCTTAGACTTTGACAGAACAATAACTTTTAAAAAAGACCAGAAAACAATGTTAAAGGGATATTTCACCATTTGGGGAATTACTCATTTTTCACCTCCCCTTAAGTTAAACAACTGATTTTTACCTTTCTCCAGTTCAAAGGTAATTTTGTGAAGAAGAAGGATGATTCGGGTGCTCTTCCTACAGCTCATGTTAGGCTATTCTGTTGCTCTGACTGGTTAGGTCTATCCAATTGAGTGCAGAGGCATTTTCCCACCTGTATCGATTGAAACACGCTCTATAATCACGTCCCAATGGAGCAGCATCAGACTCAAATTCTGACTACAACGTCAGGCTAACTTTGCTCATAATGCAGCTGAAATGTAACAGAAGGCACAACATTTTAAGAGCATTCATACATTTCACATGGCACTAATTAGGGCAGCAGAATCCCAGCAGCCTTGCATCATTGTCAACCATGTCTCAACCATGTCTCATCATAACAACCCCTTTTCATGTTAGATACCTGTAAAAAGACTTTAATTTCTGGACTAGCAGGCACATATCACATCAGACTGGGGGGAACAGACTCCGAACACGAGTCAGTTAGTGTAAAACATTCCACAAAACTGATCATGTCGATTTCATTTTCATATGTTCTTGCTAGTAATGATTTTCACAAATCCCACTTTAAATGTACCAATTTATCAAAGGATGATGACCACCTGCATTACTGTATATGCAGTGACATATAACATTGTCACAAACACACAAGGCAAAAACAAACCTCAAGGAGATTTCATTCCAGGCTGGGTACACATTGTAGAAAGTCCACATATTTATACACATTCCCAGTAAGCCGTTTATCTCTTTCTTGTGGATGCCATGTTGTGAAAGCATGGCAGATGGAGGTTAAACACTACCGGCTCCAGGGACAGGGTGTAAAATCAGGGATGGCGTGGCACTGTGGAGGTGATTTGTCTTTGTGACAGGACAGAGGCTGGCCTCTGGTCTCTGCCTCTGTGTGGTAGCAGCAGTACAGCCCCTGATGTCTACACTCCCATGCCCAGCTCCACTAGAATGTCACAGTCACTTTCCCAGGATGAAAAATCCTTCGTATGTCTATCTTACTTAGTCAAACACGCTTGCAATGGTTTGCTTCTATATTCTCACCCCCCACATATCAATCCTGTGCCACTTTTATGGTGCCATCTGGCTTAGAGGTCAGTTCAATTTGTTGTGATTGCGTGAGTTTCAGCAGCACACCTGAACCAGGGAAACGCTATAATACCAACCCTGGCTTTCTAGACATGACTCGAGATGTTTATGATTGCCACGTTTCTTACAGGTACTTTTCATGACTGTAAAATACATTTAAAAAAATTCTGAAAGTTGAATCTGGTGTAAAGGTGGTAACAGTTGGATAAAGAGCCATTCACAAAAGAAATGAGAACTATAAAGTTAACTGTATATATAACAATATTAGCATTAATATTGTAATAGTTAATATGTGTGGACGTCATCATGCATATCAGCTAGAGTGATACTATTTTGTCATTATACTTATATCATAACACTTTACTTGGATAGTCCATAGGGTGACCACCGACCAGATTCTGAAAAGTGAGGACAAATGGGCCAAAATTCTAATAGGCCTTTTCGTGTGGGGGTTGGGCTGACAGTAAAAACATCAGCATGGGCTTTGTACACACCGTTAACAGCAGTAAACGGTTTGATAGTGATCAGAGGGGGAAATTACATAATGGCTTGAACACATTGCCTGCATTGCATGGTGTTTTGAAGTTTTGCATGCCTTTTAGGTACCTAGCTCACTAAATTTAATCCGACATAACAGAAGTGCTACTTTGAGATCACAAAAAATAACAAAGAAAAATGTTGATACACATAATCTGTCTGCTTGCTATTTTTCTCTGTCATTCATTTGTCTCCTGCTATAACAATGAAGAGCTTAGATGGGCTTTAATGGGAAAAAGGCTAGTCATTTGATCGCAAAAAAAAAAATCAAACACAATTGTGACATCCGGGAAGGACAGGTCTATAGGAGACCATCCAAGTAAGGTTTGACCAAAATACTGTATGTTTTGCTCTGGAGTAGTCTAGGTCATACCTTGTAACTGCTATAAACGTGAGTAAGTAAATAACCAGTCTAGACAGCAGAGCACCGTCTCCGATTTTGTTTAAACCTTGTGTATGTCATGAATGAGTCCCAAAACCAAGGCTTGTAAAATATTTCGGTAACACTTCACTTGACGGGTGAATTCATGTGATTGTTGGACTTTTATTTTAACAAGTTGTTGTCATTCTGTCTTCCACATTCATGAAAGGTTTGGTATGAATGTTGAGTCATGTCTCATGAAACAGTCATGAATGCTTTATGTGCAGTTTATGACAGCTGCTATGAATGTGTTATGAACTCACCCGTCAAGTAAAGTGTTACCAATATTTCTGTTCAAATCCATATTTTTTCAGCCCTAGATATTTATTTAGTTTTATAGCCTGAAAAGCACAATATATGGGAAGCAATATTTGGGGATTGATATTGTGAAAAGTATCATTCATAGCCAGACCAGACTTTGTAGGATGGAAGACAAACATGTTCTCAGAATGACAACCCTTAAAAATGTGTATGCCATTCTCACTGATTTCCTATAAGGCCCTAGATTTGGAAAATGTGCAAAAAGAATGACTTTTGGTATTGATCATTATTTTTCCTTTCAATACATAATATTTTATTAATGTTTTTCCAATATTTGAGTTTCTCCACATATTTTCCACTATTTTCAGTCATGTTCAAAGGACTAAAATGGTATGTGGGATAGCTAATAGGCAGATACAAATCTATGTGGAAGTAGCTCAATGTATGAGCTTTAGTTGCCAATGTTGCACTATAGATAAATAGATAAGTCAAAATTATTGTTTTACCAATAATAAATTGATATTGAATACAAAATAAATTCAGCGTATTAATCCATGAATGAAACATGGTACAACATTGGCACCTTGCACACTAAATCATTACACTGAGCTATTCCTCTAACTACTCCACATACCATTTCAGTCCTATGAAATTAACCAAAAATGCAATCACACCTAGTTTGATCCTCAGTATCATAGTGTGCATTTAATGTGGAGACCTCAAATATTGGCACAGCATTAACCAACTTGCCTGTAAAGTTCCCGGGAATTGACCTAGCGAGACCTGGCGAGACTGCCACTGATCGTGCGTTTTCATGAGTTTTCGATCGTCATCTATTTCAGTTCTATTCATCATAGAGTATCTAAAATCGCACCTAAGGTGTGTTAGAGTGTCTATTTTCGTAATAAAAAAAAAGCTAAAAACACAATATTGAGTTTTTGGCACTCAACGCATGGGAACAAAAAACACAATATTGCGTTTTTGGCACTCAAAGTGTTAAATCAATGGGCATGCAGTACAAACTTTTAATGGTCAAGTCAACAAGTTTTTCTTCCATCCTACACAGTTTGGGCAGGAATAACACTTCGTCCAAATATGGCTTCCAAGATAAGGCATTTTTGAGAGTGTGAGAACGATGAATAATCAAGGATGAAAAATGCATAAAAAAATTTGAATTTAACACAATTATTTTATAGGTCTTAGTTTTGGGACCTAAACATTATGTCGACAAGCTTTGAGCAAAATCTGAGACGGTTCTGCAACCATTCTGCCTGATTTGACACAGAATAACCCAAATACTAAGGGCAACTTGAAGAGGAGATTTACCCTGCTTGAGTCTTAGAAGCACAGTGGGGTCACTTGGGTCACTGCAAAAGTAACCGCTGCCTTGGTCATCCCAGAACAGTTGGTCCTGCTTCTGCTGGAGTTCTTCTGCCCATTTAAGCCATTCCACTGCCTGTGTGGCCTCGAAGAGGTCCAGCAGTCAAGCCACCACATATGCATAGTCATCAAGGAAGCCTGCAATTGGCGAATCTCTGGTAGGAAAAATGGTGTGAGTATAGTGTCAGTGATTTTTTTATTTGTTCATTCATTTTAATATTTACCATTTTCTTTATCTGCATAAACAAAATGTTCTTTTAGCACATTAAATGAACTGCATCAAGTTAAATAATCTAAATACTGTTTTGACCATATAAAGTCACAAGTCTGCCAGTAATAAGTGATAGCATCGCTACAAAGTTGGCTCAGAACTCTTTTCAACATATTACTAATCACTGACTCATGGGAACATGAAGAGACCTCTTCAGGGACCCCTTCATCCTAAGATTCCCCTCCCCTGGTTTGCAGAGTGCCCCTGAGGCCAGCTGAGTGTGGTGGGACTGATGGTGACAGAGCTACAGATAGGGGAGTGTTGGGGGCAGGCTAATGGAGGACAAGGTGGCAAGGTCAGAAGACCTGAAGCGATGACCTCAACAATCACTTCTCCCACTCCATCTTTTTGGAAGTTGACGGACCGTTGGAGACTTGAAAGCTGGGCAGCAGGGAGACCTGTTACGCTGGTCTCATGTCATCTGCAATAGGTGTTGCAGTCATTTAAATATCAGTATAGATGAGAAACAAGGCTTCTATCAGAGCGTTTGTTCCTTTGTTGAGATCATTCGTTGTTTATAATGTAATGTGAGTATTGGCTTGTGATATTAACATAGGGTTAATCTTGATTACCCACATGTTACTGAATTTATTATTCAAGACAAGGAAGACAAACTTCATGTATGTCACCACTTTAGCCCTGAGGCCTCAGTATAATTAGGATGGTGATTTACACACGCAGAAAAAAAAGATAATTATCTTTGCATATGGGAAAAGGCTATGGTAAGCGTTCTCATAGAACTGCTGCTGGTGCAAACGGGGTCAACAAATGAGAGGGGCTCTCAAAAATGAGGCCACGCTGACTATGGTCAATACTTTGTGGGGCTGCATGCTACAACCACTAATTACTGTTGTACAAGTGGGTGGTGGTAGCACTTTATAATAACCATCCGTTATAAATGGTTAATTGATGCTTTATTTTGCAACTATAATAAAATATTTAATCACTTAATAATCATAACTTAATCATTTGTAGATAACAATCAATGATTACTAAATACATAACTTACAAATACTTTATTATCAGCTTATGAAAAAATAAACAATTTATTTATATATAACATACTAAAAAATATCAGTTTAGTGATAGCTTGATTTCAATTTATTTTATATTAATAAGCTACATTATTATTGCAAATATCATATTATTAATAATGATATATTGAGTTATTGTTAATGATTATAATGTTGATCGTAGGCCTTTACATAGCCATATACACAACACCTATGGATATTACATAGGTTGATTAACTATTGAACTATAAATGATGTTCTATTGATAACAGTTAGTTAGAAAAACAATTACAAATTTGTTACAAATTTGTTTTTCAGATGGCTATGATAAAGTTGGGTCGTAGTCTTTTATTTGGTAGTAAATCATTTGTAAACTATCTAAAAATGTACATTTTATAATTAATTGATGGGAAATTATTGCATCAAACCTTTTTTTTAATGGCTATTATGAAGTTGCATCTTAGTCTTTTATATGTTAATAAACAATTTGTAAATTATCTAAAAATGTCAATCTCATAATCAACTAGAAAAGCATTTCCTGAAGGAAATACAGTGCATGAAAACGCAAAAATATGATGAGTTCATATGGTTAAATTATTTGCTTGGTAGATAAGGTTTACTATAGTTGGAATGACTGAACAGTTAAATAGGTTGATAATTGAAATGGTTAAATTATTTAGGCAGATAGTTGACGATAACTAACAGTTGGAATGGCTCCAATGTTTGCTAGTAGTTATGCTAACTATGTTAACAAAGATAATAATGTTAACCAAGTAACCATGCTAACTAGCATGCTAACAATGTTAAAATGTTAACTATGCTAACCATATGACTTAGCTAACCTAGCTAATCATTGTTATTAGTTATGATAACTATGTTAATTAGCATGCTAACATGCTAATTATATTAACCATGTGACTTAGCTAACTTCACTAAACATTTTTAAGTTATGCTAACTAGCATGCTAACATGTTAACATGCTAACTATGCTAACCATGTGACTTAGCTAACTTAGCTAATTATTTTTAGCAGTTTTGCAAAAAATGCTAACTAGCATGCTAAAATGTTAGCATGCTAACTATGCTAACCATGTGACTTAGCTAACTTAGCTAATCATTTCTAGCAGTTTTGCAAAACATGCTAACTAGCATGCTAACATGTTAGCATGCTAACTATGCTAACCATGTGACTTAGCTTACTTAGCTAATCATTTTTAGCAGTTTTGTAAAAAATGTTAACTAGCATGCTAACATGTTAGCATGCTAACTATGCTAACCATGTGACTTAGCTAACTTAGCTAATCATTTTTAGCAGTTTTGCTAAAAATGCTAACTAGCATGCTAACTAGAATGCTAACATGCTAGCATGCTAACTATGCTAACCATGTTACTTAGCTAACTTAGCTAACTAGCTACAGTGGGTAGGAGTCATAGTTGATGACAAGTAACAGTTACAATGGCTGAACAGTTAAAAAGTTCAGTAGTTTAAAGGGTTAAATTGTTTAACAGTGAAATATTGTAGTGAAGACTTTTATTTTGAAACAGTTTTTGGCAGAGGAAGCAGTTGAACAGGATGTGTAGTCTTAATAGGGCCAGTTTGTATGCTTTAAAGCCTGAGACTGGCAGTTGATGCAGGTGGCCCGAACACCTGCCATAGGATTCTAATTGCTTAACGGCTCTATTGTGATGTCATCAGCCCATGTTAAGTCTATGGGGAAATTTTGATTAGTTTTTAATTAATAGTTTAAAAAGTATAAAAGTTACAAAGATGAAAAATACATAGCACCCATGTCCTAAGTAAGACCTACGTAACATAGTTTGAATGAAGTTTCTACGTTAAACGGTTGAAGCTGCATTAAGTGCGTTAGAAGAAGAATAACTAGAAAAGCATTTCCTGAAGGAAATACAGTGCATGAAAATGCAAAATTGCAAAGATGTGAAATTGAATACAGACGTAATGTAAGAGATTCGATTTATAATATAGTTCATGCACTAACTAGTACCAATGAGGGAGTAAGTGAAAGAGAGAAATTTAGTTTAAACATCCAATGTCATTTTCCTTCATATGGTATTGAATGAGATGTCACGGTTCGGACAGACAACCAGAGGACCACAATTGCGTCACACCAGAAAATTTATTGAACTTCAGGGGAAAGGGAAGTAGGGAGTGAGTGAAGGCTCCAGGGGTTCCCGGGGTTACAGGGGTTCCATCCAATGTGCTGTGTCTGTGTCCCCCCCCAGTGGCAGCGAGGCGGTCCTATGAAGCCGGTTGGTGGGTGGTCCAGAAGTCCTGGGGGGGGGGAAACAGGTTTAGGGTGTGAGCTTTACAGACGATCTGTCAAAGGAGAGCTGAAAGACAGGGCTTTAAATACTGGGAGAGGTTAGTGGGTAATGCGGCGCAGCTGGCAGAGTAATCAGAGCAGAGCACAGACAGGGCTTTAAATTCTGGGAGAGGTTAGTGGGTAATGAGGCGCAGCTGGCAGAGTAATCAGAGCAGAGCAGAGACAGGTGGAGCTAGTTAGGCTGAGTAGAGAGAGTGGTGAGCAGAGTGGAAGATAATGGAAACCAATTAAGTTTAGACAAACTTCTGTTTCAAATTGTCAGCGTGTAAAAGGTTTGATGTTTAGATCCCTCCAAAATCATTAGCCTCAAATTCAGGCAGAGACAGTTCATAGAGCACAAATCTATACAAGTAAAATAGCCACTGGAGTGTGAAGTCTTTGACCTTCGATTAAATAGCATTATAATCCTGATCTCAATCTTGATATTGAAAACAAGCAGTCAAAGGTCTATTTCATTATTCAGTTCAGCTAAAAACAGTAAAAACAGTATAAAAACCTGACATTGTCCCAGGTCTGGATGTAATATGTATACATAAACATCAATCTTAAATATTACTATCAGGCAATACTCTCAAGCACTGTAAAGCTTTAAGTGGGCGAAGATGGAGGAGAATGTAAAATATAATTTGGTGGATATTAAGCTCATGGGGAAGCTTAAATATGCTTAGCTATGATCCAGGTAGACATGCTAGTGGTCTCAGTAGTACAGTCAGGTTTATATTAACCCACCACCACCCCTCCTCTTTGGAGGACAGCTTTATTGTTTCAGTAGCCCAACTTTGAATTATTCAATGTCCATTTGTTCATCTCCCGCTCTAAAAAAGTAAAAGATTCTTGGACGCTACACAATCTGAAATCATTGGTCGATATATTGTACCATTTGATCTAAAGTAAGTCATTGAAATTCAGTTTTTTGTCTGGGAAAAGTCATGGAATTTTATATTTGACTATGGTACAACCCTGATTTTGGTAACCTGTTTACATTGCACAATTGTTAATCACTTTTTGACAAAAAATGTACATCATATTTCATTAATGTTTTCCCCTCATTCTAAAGTTGATATATAACGAATTAGAGCAGTGTCAAATGATGTATTGAAATTAATTAAGAATACAGAACACAGGATCATGATAACTGTAATATGTTTGTAGAACATGTGCTGAGGATCAGAGATAAAGATGTTGTCCAACAATGTGTTCTTCTCAGTGGTGGAGGTGGTAATGAGATTTGTGAATCCTTTAGACTGGAACAACTCATAGATTGGCTTCCTTCCATTGGTCAACATGTCCTCATTAAAATCCCCACAGACTATAACTGGACTATCAGCAATAACATGTAAAGACTCCAGTAAATTACTGAGATTTGGCAAAAATAGGTTTGTGTTGTAATCTGGTGGTCTGTAAATCACTGCAATTAGTAGTGGAACTGGAGCAACAACTTTCAATACTAGGAATTCGAGATCAGTCACACCCTGTATGTATGGCACATGATGGGCTTGAACAAGGTTTTTTACAAACATAGCAACTCCCCCACCATTTTTCTGTGCAAAATGCGAAAGAGTAGAGTATGACACATGTCTGTTGCGCTTATACATTTGATAGTTTTCCAACTGGATATTTTCTGGGACAAATGTGCCAAAAAGGTGTGTTTCAGTAAAACACAAAATGTCTGCGAGGCACAGTTCATGATGTCTCTTCACATCATCAATGTGGGCTGACAGTCCTTCGGTGTTGTGATGGATTAGTGTTAAAGATGGTGATCTCAGAGTGGGGAGGCAGTGAAGAAGGGGCATGGCTTTTCCAAATTCAACTTTTTGCATACTGTCCACAGAAACTGTGACTTCTGGATCAGCATATATTTGGTTTTCATCAAAATCAACTATGCGTAGACCATGTAGTGAGGTAGTTCTGCTGAGAGCAACGTATGCCATACCAGGTTCAAATATACGCTGCATTGAGACCACTGCAGAAACTGTCGTCATGCCTTGACATTTGTGTATGGTACAACCAAAGGCTAGAGTCATCGGAAATTGGTGACGAACTACACCCTTTTTACTAAGAGGTTCCTCTACTCTTTCAATATATACCAAATTGTCTGGTCCTTCTGGTCCCTTATTGCGATGTCTTTGCCCTGCATTGGGACTGTCCAGTTCAACACCAAGCATTTTTACAACTGATCTCCCATCTTGGACGTGATAAACAATTTTACCAATCTTTCCAAATGAACCATTCACCAGTCCATCTTCCACATCTATGTTTCTCATGAGCATCACACGTGCACCGTTAGCAACTTGTAGTCTGTCTGGTAAATCCCCTTTACGTCCTTCAAAAGGTGCTCTCTGCCTTTCCATCTGACCAGTTCGTAGATCTTTCTTATAGTCATGTGCATCAATGTTGACCAGTTCAGAGTATAGAGTAGATATTGTGTTTGCATTGTGTTGGTTTACTTGTTTATTTGTAGCAAAAACATGCAGAATGTCTTTGGGACAGTCATCAGGTTGACATATGGCCTGGCCAAGTAGAGCTCTGTCTGCTTCAGATAATGCCTCTCCTTTACGTTTCACCCTTATCCTGTTGAGCAGCTCAGCAAATGGCACATCGTCTTTCTGGCGCATGATTTCTGTGAGAGTGACTACTTGGAATCGATCCTTCCAGATATCAAGAACATGATCTTCAAACACACAGAGAGGTTTGGCTTTACCGGGGGGACTTATCTGGTTGAAATCACCACAGGCCAGGATTGAGACTCCGCCAAAGGGTTTCTTGCTGCCTTTGATTTCTTGCAGTCTCCAATTGACATATGCAAAGAGTGATTTTGATATCATGGACACTTCATCAATGACAATTATTTCAACATTGGACAAGGTTGCTCTCACTTCATCTAGACGGTTTCCAAGACACTGGTAAGGTGGTTTAAGGCTTCTTGGCAGTTTCAGGACAGAATGCAGTGTCTTGCCAGATATGTTAAAAGCTGCTGTGCCAGTAAATGCTGTGAGAAGGACGGTGGGCATGGACATGTCTCTTTCCTCTGTGATGCGGGGTAACTTGCGGAGTATCTTTGATGCCTTTGTGTAGATGCATTTGATAAGGTGAGATTTGCCAGTTCCAGCTCCACCAGTGACGAAGTAAAAAAACTGATCGGCACTCTGTCCACACACACGTCTTATGCACCACTTACGCACTGTATAGAATATAGATGCCTGTGTTTGATTTAGATTTTGATACATGTTACGGACTACAGTAGGGTCTATTTGAGGAGCCTCAAACATTGGTGCTGCACTTCCTCTGTCTGTGGTACTTGAGCTATATTCAGGAATGTCATCCCGTTCATTCATTTCGTCTGGATTTATTTCCTCACGCTCAGAAATGCACTCAAGCCGAAGAAGCTCTGTCTCAGGTGCAAGTGTTGTCCATGCATCCTCCATAGGTCCATTTTCTTCTATGTTCTCAATAGCTTTCTCTATTGCATCACTGTTCTTTTCAAATTGTGACCTGTTCTCCTTGACAACAGAAACTACTCTCTCATTATAGTCTCTTCCAGGAAGACGTATAGAACCTGATGTGTAAAATGACTCATATGTTGGAAAACCTCTGGGTTTCAGCTGTGAATCTGAACGATAAGGGAGGTACAGCTTGAGCAATGTGCCATAGAATTTCTCTGGAGCTTTTTGCTCAGAAAATCGAGCGTATCTGATAATGGCAGGCTTTCCTTTCGTTCGCTTCTGAATGAAGCCCATTTCATTTTGAAGTGGCAAAACCTTTTTTCCTTGTTTCTGCCTTCCATACACAATTCTATAAGTGGAAGCAAACTCTGCCATAAACATTGTCGCAAACTCTGGTGTATCTGGTCTGTTTTTGTATTTGTCTGCCATTCCGGACATCCAAACATTCTCTGAATCAGGGATTCTGTCACTCAGGTACCTTAAAGGGACGCTCATTTTCAAAGCATTGTCATCAGTGGGTATAAATATCACGTTTCGAGAGCAAGACTTCAGTTTCAAGCTACAGACTCGTGCAACAGCCTCTTGAACACTAACCTCTCTGTTTTTGGAGTATGCTTGCATGATTTGTTTCATTTCCTCACAGTCAGAGGTATTGGATTGAGAAGTATCAGAGACAACTCTTTTCAAATACTCACTCATCTCATGTTCAGCTTTGGAAATGTATGACAAGATGTACATCAGACAGGAATAAGGGTTCAGGATGAACTGAATATCAATGTTTGCATTCCAGGCCCTTAACAAATGTTCATTATAGCCATTAATCCAGCAGTCCTTTGGTTGGCGCTTCATTACTAGCACACTGGATGTTGTTAATGAACTGACACAGTTTAGGTATTCCTCATAGCTTAAGTTGCATTGGGCAAGTAGCTGTGGAATGCTTTCAAATGATGTTGTTGGATTATTCAGCAATTCCCATAAAGGCCTCAGCTTAGTTTTGGCATCTTCAGGAGACATGGAAGAACGGTCATGATCAGATTCATCGTCAGATTCGTCCATGAGCTCTGCTGGCATTGGGCGTGTTATAAATGTGCTCTCGACAGGCTGTTTCGGAAATCCAAACCGACAGTGCTTATTTCCTTTCTTACATGACTTGGAGTGCCTTTTGCTGTGGGTTTGCACCTCTGTCACTATTTTGAAAAGCTCAGGGTCTGTATTTGGGTCAGGCAGCTGACATGTTATGTACTTGTCCACAAATTCACACACTTTCTCATCTGGGTCCTCCTCAAATACAGGCGCGTTCTTACACCAAACCAACATATGTATATGAGGCGAACCTCTAGCTTGATACTCCACTCGAAAAAAATAGTCAATGACCTCACCGATGGGCTGTGCTGGTGACAAAAGTAGGTGTCTGAGAAGTGCATCAACACGCTTGTCAAACATGCGCATGGTGGTGACAGGATTACTACGTAAAATCTCACATTTTGATGCCCAGTCGAGCTCAGAAAAGTCAACCTGCTCTCCTTGCTGTGCCTTTATTGTTTGTATGACCTCTGGCCATCTCATTTCAGCAGCACTAAATGTACAGAAGAATGTTGGGGTACCCAGCTGGCGAAGCATTGCAAAGAGGTCTCTGAGGGTTTTTTCCCAGTAGGCAGGTGTTCCTCTCAAAGGTTGCATGAATCGAGTGGCATCTCTGTTGCGTACCAGTTTTTCCACTTCACGTTTGTCTTGGAGCATTCTTGCAGTGATTTTGCGTCCATCTCTGGTCATAGGTTTTCCTTTACGCAGTTGAATAGACATAGAAGACTTTGCCAAATGCATTTCTGTGATAAATTGTGAGAAAAAAATGTAATTGGAGTCGAGAGCAAATCGATTGTCAACACAAAATAGACGTGCATTGAAATATCTGCTTGGCGATAATTTCATTGGTCTTTGTGTTTCATCCAAAGTGTTCATTCCAGTGGGGAACTGAACAGGGAAAGCCATTGCCTCTAGTTTAGGAACTCTGAAAAAACTCACTGGTCTGTTTCCTTCAGCTGGTGCCACAGTGAATATACCTTCACCAAATGTTATCATTTCCTGTGCAATATCAGCTGGCTGTAAGCATGAATCTATAGAGCATCCACCATTTTGCTGACTTGTGTCCTGCTCAGTGTCAAGTGAATCTTGGTTATCATGTAACTCATGGGTTTCATTATTAAACTGATTGCCTTCACTATTTATTTCTGAATGTCCTGGGTCAGTAATGTCACACTCATCCACTGCATCAGTCTCCATTAGATCAACCTCCCCTGCAGCACTGACATCATTTTCATCTGTCAAGCTACTCATTCCATCCTCAAAAGCTTGTGTTTCATTAGTTATGGTTATGTCCTTGTACTCTGAATGCATATCTTTCAGTTTTGATAAGGCATGTAATACTTTGGTCATGTCTACAGTTTGGAACTGGTAATGCCCTGTATAATTCATTCTTCTTTTCAACTTCACTTTCAAAAGCTGCGACTGGCTGCTAGGTCTAGGCAAAGCATTGACTGTTGATTCAATGTCTGAAGGTACGCAAACAATTCCACCATGTATTAATTTCTGCTGGCCTTTGGGAAGACTGATTATTTTTGCAAATGGTATGTACCGTGCTATGATGTGCCTTTCAAGTATATTAAGATTACTGAGCTCTGGAGGAATTGGTGATAGCTCTAACATATTGTTTACAGCAATGGCTGGCATTTTCCCCATCTTCAAGTTTTCATCACAGCTGTAACAAATCCACTCTGTCTTTTCATCTGGTGCACAACATGATTCAAGTGCACTGCACTGCTCGCTGCATGTATGTAAATATTTGCCTGTTAAGCATCGATCAACCATGGCTCGATTCTTTTTATAACATTCATGATTGCACTCTTTTACCTGATTATAAAACAAAGCTCTGTGACACACTGTGCAAACAAACGTAGGGCCGTTCTGTACATCCATTCGAAAAGATGCGATGGCATCATGCAAAATGGTGCTTTCTGTTGGTGTTGACTGTTGTTCAACCTCATGCTCTGATTGAAGTCCAGACAGGCGTGTAAGATTTCGATATTTACGTTGTATATGTAAAGCACAACGCATTTTGTGAATCATTCTCTGGAAACTGTTGTTTAGGCCCACACCTGCATTCTTCTTTTTTTGTAGAGAACGATAATGCCTGAATAAAGGGTCATTTCTGTATCTGTCAGTGAAGGTTTCCTTTTTTTTCTGCCTGTATGTTGGATCATTTGCATAGTGATGTTTCATGGTCAACTTCTGTCTTGAACGAAAATTCGGATCTTGGAAGTATCGCTGCATGTCAGTCTTCTTGGTGCATCGATACGTTATATTCTCGGAATAATGTTTCTGCATGTGACTCTTCTGTTTTAATCGATAGGTCATATTATGGGCATAACGATTCTGTACGTAAGCCTTCTGCCTCGATTTAAATTTGAGGTCAATTAAGTAGCGTTTCCGTATGTAAGCCTGCTTCCTTGATCTAAAATTCGGGTCACAGTACCGGCTTTTGTCGTATAAGTTTTTTTTCAACTTATAGGTAAGATTATGCCTGTAAAGATCTCTGAGGTAAGATGTCTTACTGTGTTGAATGCAGTTTGCATACCTCTTTCTTTCATATTCTATTTTTTTCATTCTATTCTGTTCATAATATTTTCGCTGTCTGATTCTGTTGTTCTCACTGCAGGTCATATCCTTTTGTGCTTTGGCAGCTTTTCTGCGCCTGCGATTCTTATCACATTTAGTAAGTGAATTCTCAGAAATGGCTGGAGCTGGGAACTCTGCAGTCTGAGCAGGTTGCACATTGTCAGTGTGGCTCCCTTGTCCATTATTACACTCAGATGTAAATAACACTGGCATTAACTCATAAACCCATTCATCAGGTGCTTCAAGTAATGTCCAGAATGCAAGCAGATGATCAATCACGTCACTCAAGCTGACAAAGGTCAACATCACAGCAGTGCCATTGTTTGCTAGAAATCCGTGAGGTGTTCTTGAGTGTGGATCAAAAACTCCATATTTATCATCATCTCTAAACAAAGCTATTGTTGTGCTACCTACAGTTAGCAGCGCAAACTTTACATCATTTGACAAACAATGCAGTCTTTCAGAAAGCTGTAGAAAGTCCACACCATCAGGTCCATCTTGCCTAAAATAACCATACCGTGACGGGCACTTCTCAATATGATACATCTGTCCATAGATCTCAACACTATCAGGTAATTCATCAAGAGCCAAGTGGTCGGGTGCTTCATTGCCTCTCACGCTCAACCTTACTAGTGCTTCACTGTACATCAAGTTACCTTTTTGCAAAACATAGTCAAGATCATCACTGTTGAGCTCAGTTCTGTAATGGAGAGTTGCCAGAAATACCAGGGAATTGCAGGTGCACTGCTTGTTACTGTTGTTCCCATACCTTACATCACGTTGGCTATGAGTTGCTTGAACACATGTGATGGCTCTCTGCTCCATGTTCATGCGGAAAACACTAGTAACCTCATTTACCTGTTCTCTCTCATTGAAGTCACTCTGGTCTAATGAAGACTGATGTGGTTCAACTTCAGAGAGGTCCAACTTACGCCAACGTCTCTTTTGAGCCTCTGAACGACGGCCTTTCCTTGGCATGTTTCAAAATGCTATAATCTTTGCTTAATATAGTCTACTGGTCAAGTTAAGTCTAATATTGGTTGTACAAATTATTGCTTATCAGATTATACAATAAAACTTACTGTTCTACTCACAGGTTACTTAATCTGAGTATATAAAACAGTTAGATGAGATCAAATGTTAATAAACTCAATATACAAACACTAGTATTTATTTCAGTGGTTTATTACAATAATTAGTGGGCCCAAAAATGAAATGTTGCTAAGCAAAGAATTAAAACGAATTGATTAGAATATGCTTGACACCCAATAAATAACAAGCTGGCTGTCAAAAGTACAAAATTACAATTTTCACCTTCACACACAATATTTACCTCAGTTTAATTATTAAATTATGAAACTATCCTCAATTTTATCTTAATGCGTATTTTGTTTATCAATGGCAATTCTGAATATGGCACTGGAACTGATAGGTAGAGGTAACACTTGATGACACTGATGAAGAATGAGAGGAAGCTCTTGAGATGATCAGTTTTATGCAGAACTAGGATGGAATCTCAAAAAGTCCTCACACAGCCCAGGTTCAGTCTTGCAGCACAGGCCAGGTCTAAAAGTAGGTATAACAGCAAAAACAACTTTGACAGGTATTATTGAAATATATAAACGTTTCACAGGTATGTATAATTCACAGTAATAGTTCTGTATGTGAATAGTTCACAATTCACAACAGTTATGTTCTGTTGGTTCAGAGTCTCAATATGATTCAGAGCAGTATTCAGTGTGTGTAGCCAGGTATGTATGATCAGAAAGTGGTCAATTCTTGTCGGTAATATGTTTGCAGGTATGTGTATGAGTGGGATTCAGAGTCTCAATATGATATGATTCAAAGTGCGTTTCAATCTCAAAAGAGTTCAAAGGAGTCAAAGGATTCAAAGGAGTCAAAGGATTCAAAGGAGTCAAGAGTATATTATGTGCAGTCAGATATGTTCTCAGGAAGTGTTAGGTTCTTGTCGTAGATATGTTTGCAGGTAGGAGTTAGTGGGATATGAGTGCCGTGCAGTGCAGTGCAGGGTGCTGCAGACGATGACCGGCAGCGTCACAAGTGACACGCAGACACCACTTTGACAGGGCTGGTCTGGAACAAGCCTAAAAGGCAAACAAAAAAGAAAAAAAAAACACACGTTACACACTTCCAAAAATAAGCAGCAACACACATGGCAACATTGCTGCTTTCTTGGTTCTATAAATTTTAATGATAGGTTGGTTTTAATGACGTAGGATGAATTAAGCGAAGGGAGCAAAGAAAACTAATACAAAATTCAGCTGTATATTATACTGTTCAGGACCAGACTTTGTAGGCAGCTGCACATTAGATTGTCTGTAGTCACCCTTAGATTTACTGTATGTGATGGTTAATTGTTAAAGAAAAAGTTTGGACACATTTGTAGTTGTCGATGCCGATATGGTAGGCACTTAAGAATATGGAGGACTGAGCGTTCTGACATCAAGACAAGCAACCTGCAAATCAACTAGTTTAACTAGCTTGCTAGTTCTGTCATTCAAATTGCCTCCATAGGTTACAATAGGCCTACACCAAATCAGTGAAGTAGCTATTTTTCTTCCCCATCAAGTAAAACACAATTTACATGTTTGTGTAAGCAAAAAAAAAAGTGTAAGCAAGCAGCATAGCTGGTCTAGCAGTAAAAAATAATAAAAAGACATACCTTAAAAGTCTGCAGCACAGCAAGGGAAGACAGGATGGGAGATGGGAGTCTTGAGATGCAGTGTTTTTGTGGCAAAGACTGCCGCAGCACAAGGGAAGGTGGAGATGGAGGAAGTCTTTAAAAAGACAATTGCTTTCTGTTTTGAATAAAGACAATTGTGTGAAACCGTAACCACTGCTATAACATTACAATGCAACACAATTATGTTAAATTAACAAAATGCAGTACAACCTCTCATCTGTGTGACCAAGTAGTACCTTTAGGTTAAATAGCATAAAATGTACTCGACACAAATATTAGGGGCACACTTAGAAATAAGTCTGTAACATTCTAATCAGAAAAGAATTGGGCCAGTATGTTGATAGGCTATGAATTTCTAGATGTCTTATTTTTCCGCCACCATAAAGTTAGAAAATATGTGATAGCATTGGATTAGGGTAGATTTTTGTGTTTTATCATCCTGTTGTCCATTGCCCATATGCCTATGGAGGTTCATATTACGGGCATGTTGGCCAAATCTAGCCGGCCTTAGGTAACGTTAACGTCCTAGCTAGTTCAAGGCATACTGTCAAACGCTTCCGTGCGTTAACGTTAACCCTTTCATTTCGGTCGCGGTTTTGCGTTGTGGCCCTGACCTTTCTGTGTTGCCGCAGTGTTATAGCATAAACTATTGATAGTTTCCAAATGTCAAGACTTCACGAGTCAACTATACTACTACCTGACCAACTGTGGGGCATAGTTCATAGACGTTGTTGTAGTTGGCACGTTAGCTGCCAAACTTCATTCCAAGACAACGTAACGTTAGCGAGCAATGTAGGCTACAGTTAGCTAGTCTACGTTTCCATAATTTCCGAATGGCAGACTTCACCAGTCAACTATAACGTTAGCTAGCAGCTACTAACGTTACCCGACCAATTGTCGGACATAATTCATAGACGTTGTTTATGTAATAATGAATGTCACACAAAGTACATGTCTATTTAAAGTAAATAATAGCTAGGCATAACGTTAGCTAGCCACGTTAGCAGCCAAACTTTACCTCAGATAGCGAGCAATGTAACTTATAGAAGTCCTAACCAAAGATTCTAGAGCGGAGCAAGATAGATCAGTTACGTCATAGGCATGAAGTACGCTCTGAGCCTGACAGGGCGCCATTTTAATAAGCTCAGCGCAAAATTTCATATACAGTTCCAATACTATGAGCCCACCTGAACGGCTGTTTTAAACTTTGCCAGCGTTTTTTTTTTTCTTTCTCGGTAATGAACTGCAAGAACTGACAGTGTGAAAGGCCCGATTGATCTTTTTCCAAGATTACACTGAATAAGGAGAGGTAAATAGCCTATTATTCAGACAGAAGTAGCTATTGCACTGGTAAATAGATCACATACATTCCCATTGAGAGACTGTATAGCCTACTGATAAGCTAGCTAGCAGGCAAACTAACTTAGTTAACGTTATATTATCACCATTTTTTTTTTTTCTACCTGTAGGCTATAAGTTAACCCTTTGTTCACGGCCTGCTTAAACACAGCGCATAAGATAGGCTATCAATCACTAATAAGGTCGAGATTTTACTCAAGCGTCTGATGTTCATAACTTAAATAAATGCAAATGGTAGGCCTAGGCTAAACACAACCGTGCTTGACACTATCGTTTCCATGCAGTCAAAAACTCCTAAATTGTCCTGCTTGCCTGTAAAATGTATATGACCACAGAAGTTCGTTTTCAAAAATCATTAGCCTATTTACAGGCTGCAGCCAACTTAAAACACGTCCAGATAAATGTAACCGTTGAACTTAATTTGTGCAATATTGAAAACAATTTGCTTGATTTATAAAATAGCTGTAGTCCTATTATTTAGGCCTACTGTAAACCCTCAAATTATGGCAAGGGTATTTTCTTTACTTATAGGCCGCGTAAGCACATGCCTTTATTTAATTAAGCTTTAGGCCTATTTACTTTGTATTATAGGCTGCGCAATTGTGCATCTTAAGCCTCTGGCAAGCTCAAAAGAGGGCAGCACGCAACTGAGCTTAGCGACGTGAGACCCGTGGTGTAAATATTAACTTTCAGTGTTTTACGATGTCTTTGTAAATTAGGCCTACGTTTAGGCCTAATTAAAAAGTGTTTCTTGCGTGCGTTCATTCTCTCATTCCCTCTCCAAAATGTTCCTGTTCTAGGCTGACCAAGTGCATGAACCCAGCATCGGTGCGCACGTCACATGAATCACAATTGAGACAATAGGTTGACCATATTGTACAACTGCAAAGCCTTATCATAGACATGTTACATTCATGACATGAAAAATGGAACTTATAGAACGAAAATGACAAATTAGGCAGTCGGCTAAACGTTTTAAACTTGCGCAAAACTGATGAACCCAGCATCGGTGCGTCGCATACATTAAAACACAAATTGAAGCAACACTGACCACAAAACCTTTCCATAGGCATCTAACGTTTATGACATAAGAAGTGGAATATGAACGCATTTCATCACACCTGACAATTAAGCGGAGCTGTGGCTGTTGCGCGTCTTTTTAATTAGATGGTGAGCGTAAACGAAGGACGGCCCTCTAATCGGACGGGCAAGACTGACAAGTAGACGGGCCTAGGCCCGTCCGTGGCTACGCGTAGGCCTATATGTCAAACAGATGCTTTCTCTTCGACCTCCACAAATTTAGTTAATTCCTTAGCCGTTTGAATAAATTTGCGTTTGCGATTGACAACACGACAGACAACGTTGTGATAAATAGGCTATAATACTAACTTTGTTCAAAATAGATACAATCAAGTTGACTTTGCAAAGTTGTGTAGGCTATCGCGCCAGTTGAAGTCTGCATGAACAGTTATTGCACAAGCCACCGTTTTGATTTGCTTAGGGGAGATGCAGGTTGAACCCGTTTGAGGGAGAGAGGCGCGAAGAGAGAATGTGTGCTGTAGCCTACACAGCGCACATCTCTATGAAATAGTAGCCTAGGCTATCAAGGCTAATCCATATTTTAAATAAGCAATCATGGAGACAATAAGTTAATAGGCTATACAGATATTGTGAGTAGCCAAATGCAGGAATGGACGTTACAGTTATTCAGTAACTGTAACGAATTAATGAAATTTAAATTTACCTTTAGACTAGGCCTACTTCGTTTCCCAATAAAGTAACGACATTACATTAACGACGCTATATCCCAAACATAGGCCTATTGAACAAGTATAGCCTAAGTTTAGTTTTGGTGGATGATGGACAGATGTCAGTGCCCTAGCCTAATTTACCCTCTGAAATAATTCGACATTGTCTTTATACAATATATTTAACTGGTCTAGACATGGTGTGGTCTATTGGGTTTCTCGTAATTTCAACATACAGCTTTAAATAACAAATATTGATAACATTTTAGGATCAGCGCCATAGGATTCCCACGGTAGCCAGCGTCTGTGACGACACCTGAGCTTATTAAAATGGCGCCCGTAGAGTCATAGAACGTACTTCAACATATCCAACGTATTTTCCAGCCAGTAATCCATCTTGCGCGTAGCGCTCTAGAATCTTTGGTCCTAACTACGTTTCGATAATTTCCAAATGACAGACGTTGAGTCAGCTAACGCTATGGTAACGTTAACGTTACTACCCTACCAATTGTCGGAAACAATTCCTAAACATTGTTTTTGACAACATATACGTCGAATAAAAGTGATATGATTAGAGTAATAAACGTGGTCGTTAAAGTTAACGGTAACGTTAGTGCTAGCTCGAAAGTTAACGTTAGCTAGTCCAGCGTACCAGGCTCATTTAAACTATGGATACAAAGAACGCTGTTAACTTTACTAAAATACCTGTGTATTTGTTAACGTTAAGAGAATAAAACTTACGTTTGTGATAATGTGAAAAGTCACAGTAAGTTCAGGGCGAAGTTTTTGAAGGCTCCAATCTTGATAGAGGCGACGAGACACTCAGTCAGCTCAGATAGCAGTAGCAGCTACGACAAGAATGAAGCTGGTGCTGGAGTAGACGAGGGATTCCGAGGCAAGCTGTCAAGCGCGAGACTGAGCGACGTCATTGACTGAAGAGCATGGGTAGGTTTGGTCAGAGAATCTGGTTTGGTCAAGTCAGGTCACTTAATGCACAACAGAGTTGATCCAAAGTGCTTTAAAATAAAGAAAATAGTAAAAAAAAAAAAAAACAACAACAATGATGATATCAATATTAATCAGATGAAAATAAAGTAAAATAAAATAAAACAATTGTCAGCAATCAAAATGATAGTTTAAATAGACAAAAAGAAAATAATATAGCCCTAGTGTATTGGCCTAAACTAGGCCAATATAGGCCTACAATCATATCAAATTGAAGGCTGGGCAGTTAAAATAAACGAGGAACATTATCAGAGAATATTGTATTTTGAATATTGTTATAGGCTTACTTATGAAAGTGTTGTTTAAGAGTTGTAGGGGTAGATTATACGACATTATCTGACTTCATCAAGCCGTCTACAGCCGCCAGATGGACTCAGTCAGAGTTCATCTTGAATGCGCCTATTGACACTATGTTCCAACAAGCAGTAGACAAAAATGAAATAGGAAAATATCAAATTATGATTCAGCATGTTATTTCAAACGACTATCTTCTACCATTTCTACATTACCAGTCCTACAATTTCTTTTTCCCCCTTTATATTTCACTCAAAATCCTGCAGATGGTGTGTATAAATTGAAGTTTCTTTCTTGAAATTCTTTTAATTTTACCTTAATTTTACGACAGTAAACCAGGTATTCCTAAATCACCTATTTAGCTATAGCGTTGTACATGAGCAGATATTCCATCTGATTTAAGTCTGGTTTAAGTCAACAAGAAGTAGATGTGGCTAACTCGGGTTAGTGAAATAGCTTTAGCCTCATGTTAAAGTTGACACTAATTCTAACAAGGCTTAATCATGTTAGTTGTTATATTGGTTGCTAGGTTGTCATTGTGAAAATGGTTCCTAGGCTTTTGCTACGGTACTTTAGGTGGTTGCTAGGTTGTTGCTAGGGCACTTATGGTGGTTGCTATGCTGGTTGCCAGGTTAATCTCATTGGTTGCTAGGTAGTAACTGTGGAAGTGGTTGATTGGCTGTTGCTAGGGTATTTGACATGGTTTATAGGCTGTTGTAAGTTATGGTGGTTGCTATGCTGGTTGCAAGGTTAATCTAATTGGTTGCTAGGTTGTAACTGTATAAGTGGTTGCTAGGCTGTTGCTAGGATATTTGACATGGTTGCTAGGCTGTTGCTAGGGTAGTTTTGGTGGTTAGTATGATGGTTGCTAGGTAAATCTCATTGGTTGCTAGGTTATAACTGTGGAAGTGGTTGCTAAACTGTTGCTAGGGTATTTGACATGCTGTTGCTAGGGTACATGAGGTGGTTGCTAGGCTGTTGCTAGGTTAGTTGTGGTGGTTGCTATGCTGTTTGCTAGGTTAAACTCATTGGTTGCTATGTTGGTTGCTAGGTTGTAACTGTGGAAGTGGTTGCTAGGCTGTTGCTAGGGTATTTGACATGGTTGCTAGGCTGTTGCTAGAGTTCTTTAAGTGGTTGCTAGGCTGTTGCTAGGTTAGTTGTGGTGGTTGCTATGCTGGTTGCTAGGTTAAACTCATTGGTTGCTATGTTGATTGCTAGGTTGTAACTGTGGAAGTGGTTGCTAGGCTGTTGCCTGGGTATTTGACATGGTTGCTAGGCTGTTGGTAGTGTTCTTTAAGTGGTTGCTAGGCTGTTGCTAGGTTAGTTGTGGTGGTTGCTATGCTGGTTGCTAGGTTAAACTCATTCGTTGCTATGTTGGTTGCTAGGTTGTAACTGTGGAAGTGGTTGCTAGGCTGTTGCTAGGGTATTTGACATGGTTGCTAGGCTGTTGCTAGGGTTCTTTAAGTGGTTGCTAGGCTGTTGCTAGGTTAGTTGTGGTGGTTGCTATGCTGGTTGCTAGGTTAAACTAATTGGTTGCTATGTTGATTGCTAGGTTGTAACTGTGGAAGTGGTTGCTAGGCTGTTGCCTGGGTATTTGACATGGTTGCTAGGCTGTTGGTAGTGTTCTTTAAGTGGTTGCTAGGCTGTTGCTAGGTTAGTTGTGGTGGTTGCTATGCTGGTTGCTAGGTTAAACTCATTCATTGCTATGTTGGTTGCTAGGTTGTAACTGTGGAAGTGGTTGCTAGGCTGTTGCTAGGGTATTTGACATGGTTGCTATGTTGTTGCTAGGGTACATGATGTGGTTGCTAGGCTGTAGCTAGGTTAGTTGTGGTGGTTGCTATGATGGTTGCTAGGTTAAACTCATTGGTTGCTATTTTAGTTGCTAGGTTGTAACTGTGGAAGTGGTTGCAAGGCTGTTGCTAGGGTACTTAAGGTGGTTGCTATATTGGTTGCTAGGTAGATGAGGTTTAATATAGTTGGAATGACTGGGCAGTTAAATAGGTGGATAGTTTATATGGTTAAATGATTTAATAGGGAATTATTGTAGTGAGGACTTTTATTTTGAAACAGTTGTGGACAGAGGAAACAGTTGAACAGAATGTGTAGTCTTAATAGAATGATACTGTATGCTTAAAGCCTGAGAAACTGACAGTTGAACAGGTGGCCTGGCCACCTGGCAGAACATTCTAATTGCTGTGATGTCATAGAGGGCAATGTTAAGTCAATGGGGAAATTTTGATTGTTTTTAATTAATAGTTTAAAAAGTATAAAAGTTACAAAGTTGAAAAATACAAAGCCCACATGTCCTAATTAAGACCTACGCGTCAATGTTTGAATGAAGTTTCTACGTTAAACGGTTGAAGCTGCATTAACTGCGTTAGAAGAAGAGGAATAATAAGAACTAGAAAAGCATTTCCTGAAGGAAATACAGTGCATGAAAATGCAAAAAATATATACTATATAAACTATATTGGTTGCTAGGTAGATGAGGTTTAATATAGTTGGAATGACTGAACAGTTAAATAGGTGGATAGTTTATACAGTTAAATGATTTGCTTGGTAGATAAGGTTTAATATAGTTGGAATGATTGAACGGTTAAATAGGTGGATAATACTTAACTTAGTTAACTTAGCTAATGTTTTCATTTTTAGTAGTTATGCTAACTAGCATGTTAGCAATGCTAGCATGCTAACTATGCTAACCATGTGACTTAGCTAACTTAGCTAATCATTTTTAGCAGTTTTGTAAAAAATGCTAACTAGCATGCTAACATGCTAGCATGCTAACTATGCTAACCATGTGACTTAGCTAACTGAGCTAATCATTTTTAGCCGTTTTGTAAAAAATGCTAACTAGCATGCTAACATGCTAGCATGCTAACTATGCTAACCATGTGACTTAGCTAACTTAGCTAATCATTTTTAGCAGTTTTGCTAAAAATGCTAACTAGCATGCTAACATGTTAGCATGCTAACTATGCTAACCATGTGACTTAGCTAACTTAGCTAATCATTTTTAGCAGTTTTGCTAAAAATGCTAACTAGCATGCTAACATGCTAGCATGCTAACTATGCTAACCATGTGACTTAGCTAACTTAGCTAATCGTTTTTAGCAGTTTTGCTAAAAATGCTAACTAGCATGCTAACATGCTAGCATGCTAACTATGCTAACCAAGTTACTTAGCTAACTTAGCTAACTAGCTACAGTGGGTAGGAGTCATAGTTGATGACAAGTAACAGTTACAATGGCTGAACAGTTAAAAAGTTCAGTAGTTTAAAGGGTTAAATTGTTTAACAGTGAAATATTGTAGTGAGGACTTTTATTTTGAAACAGTTTTTGGCAGAGGAAGCAGTTGAACAGGATGTGTAGTCTTAATAGGTCCAGTTTGTATGCTTAAAGCCTGAGACTGGCAGTTGATGGAGCTGGCCCGAACACCTGCCAAAGGATTCTAATTGCTTAACGGCTCTATTGTGATGTCATCAGCCCATGTTAAGTCTATGGGGAAATTTTGAACAGTTTTTAATTAATAGTTTAAAAAGTATAAAAGTTACAAAGCTGAAAAATACATAGCAGGCATGTCCTAAGTAAGACCTACGTAACATAGTTTGAATGAAGTTTCTACGTTAAACGGTTGAAGCTGCATTAAGTGCGTTAGAAGAAGAATAAGAACTAGAAAAGCATTTCCTGAAGGAAATATAGTGCATGAAAATGCAAAAATAGCATGCTAATAATGTTAAAATGCTAACAATGTTAACCATGAGACTTAGCTTACCTAGCTAATCATTTTTAGCAGTTTTGCAAAAAATGCTAACTAGCATGCTAACATGCTAGCATGCTAACTATGCTAACCATGTGACTTAGCTAACTTAGCTAATCATTTTTAGTAGTTTTGCAAAAAATGCTAACTAGCATGCTAACATGCTAGCATGTTAACTATGCTAACCATGTGACTTAGCTAACTTATCTAATCATTTTTAGCAGTTTTGCAAAAAATGCTAACTAGTATGCTAACATGTTAGCATGCTAACTATGCTAACCATGTGACTTAGCTAACTTAGCTAATCATTTTTAGGAGTTTTGCTAAAAATGCTAACTAGCATGCTAACATGCTAGCATGCTAACTATGCTAACCATGTGACTTAGCTAACTTAGCTAATCATTTTTAGGAGTTTTGCAAAAAATGCTAACTAGCATGTTAACATGCTAGCATGCTAGCATGCTAACATGCTAACTATGCTAACCATGCTAACTAACTACAGTGGGTAGGAGTCATAGTTGATGACAAGTAACAGTTACAATGGCTGAACAGTTAAAAAGTTCAGTAGTTTAAAGGGTTAAATTGTTTAACAGTGAAATATTGTAGTGAGGACTTTTATTTTGAAACAGTTTTTGGCAGAGGAAGCAGTTGAACAGGATGTGTAGTCTTAATAGGGCCAGTTTGTATGCTTAAAGCCTGAGACTGGCAGTTGATGCAGCTGGCCCGAACACCTGCCATAGGATTCTAATTGCTTAACGGCTCTATTGTGATGTCATCAGCCCGTGTTAAGTCTATGGGGAAATTTTGAACAGTTTTTAATTAATAGTTTAAAAAGTATAAAAGTTACAAAGCTGAAAAATACATAGCAGGCATGTCCTAAGTAAGACCTACGTAACATAGTTTGAATGAAGTTTCTACGTTAAACGGTTGAAGCTGCATTAAGTGCGTTAGAAGAAGAATAAGAACTAGAAAAGCATTTCCTGAAGGAAATACAGTGCATGAAAATGCAAAAATATGATGAGTTCATATGGTTAAACTAGAAAAGCATTTCCTGAAGGAAATACAGTGCATGAAAATGCAAAAATATGATGAGTTCATATGGTTAAATTATTTGCTTGGTAGATAAGGTTTACTATAGTTGGAATGACTGAACAGTTAAATAGGTTGATAATTGAAATGATTAAATTATTTAGGCAGATAGTTGACGATAACTAACAGTTGGAATGGCTCCAATGTTTGCTAGTAGTTATGCTAACTATGTTAAAGATAATAATGGTAACCAAGTAACTATGCTAACTAGCATGCTAACAATATTAAAATGTTAACTATGCTAACCATATGACTTAGCTAACCTAGCTAATAATTTTTATTAGTTATGATAACTATGCTAATTAACATGCTAACATGCTAATTATGTTAACCATGTGACTTAGCTAACTTCGCTTATCATTTTTAACAGTAATGCTAACTAGCATGCTAACATGCTAGCATGCTAACATGCTAACCATGTGACTTAGCTAACTTAGCTAATCATTTTTAGCAGTTTTGCTAAAAAATGCTAACTAGCATGATAACATGCTAGCATGCTAACTATGCTAACCATGTGACTTAGCTAACTTAGCTAATCATTTTTAGCAGTTTTGCAAAAAATGCTAACTAGCATGCTAACATGTTAGCATGCTAACTATGCTAACCATGTGACTTAGCTAACTTAGCTAATCATTTTTAGCAGTTTTGCAAAAAATGCTAACTAGCATGCTAACATGCTAGCATGCTAACTATGCTAACCAAGTTACTTAGCTATCTTAGCTAACTAGCTACAGTGGGTAGGAGTCATAGTTGATGACAAGTAACAGTTACAATGGCTGAACAGTTAAAAAGTTCAGTAGTTTAAAGGGTTAAATTGTTTAACAGTGAAATATTGTAGTGAGGACTTTTATTTTGAAACAGTTTTTGGCAGAGGAAGCAGTTGAACAGGATGTGTAGTCTTAATAGGGCCAGTTTGTATGCTTAAAGCCTGAGAATGGCAGTTGGTCCAGGTGGCCCGAACACCTGCCATAGGATTCTAATTGCTGTGATGTCATAAAGGGCAATGTTAAGTCAATGGGGAAATTTTGATAGTTTTTAATTAATAGTTTAAAAAGTATAAAAGTTACAAAAATGAAAAATACATAGCACCCATGTCATAAGTAAGACCTACGTAACATAGTTTGAATGAAGTTTCTACGTTAAACGGTTGAAGCTGCATTAAACGCGTTAGAAGAAGAATAAGAATAAGAAGAAGCCTAGGAAGAACAGTACAGTGCATTTTCATGCACTGTAATTATTTGCTTGGTAGATAAGGTTTAATATAGTTGGAATGACTGAACAGTTAAATAGGTTAATAATTGAAATGGTTAAATTATTTAGGCAGATAGTTGACGATAACTAACAGTTAGAATGGCTCCAATGTTTGCTAGTAGTTATGCTAACTATGTTAATAAAGATAATAATGTTAACCAAGTTACTATGCTAACTAGCATGTTAACAATGTTAAAATGTTAACTATGCTAACCATATGACTTAGCTAACCTAGCTAATCATTTTTATTAGTTATGATAACTATGTTAATTAGCATGCTAACATGTTAATTATATTAACCATGTGACTTAGCTAACTTCGCTAATCATTTTTAGCAGTTTTGCAAAAAATGCTAACTAGCATGCTAACATGCTAACATGCTAACTATGTTAACCATGTGACTTAGCTAACTTAGCTAATCATTTTTAGCAGTTTTATAAAAAATGCTAACTAGCATGCTAACATGTTAGCATGCTAACTATGCTAACCATGTGACTTAGCTAACTTAGCTAATCATTTTTAGCAGTTTTATAAAAAATGCTAACTAGCATGCTAACATGTTAGCATGCTAACTATGCTAACCATGTGACTTAGCTAACTTAGCTAATCATTTTTAGCAGTTTTGCTAAAAATGCTAACTAACATGCTAACATGCTAGCATGCTAACATGCTAACTATGTTAACCATGCAATAATAAAATGCCTTGGAATAACAGTACAGTGCATTTTCATGCACTGTAATAATAAAATGCCTTGGAATAACAGTACAGTGCATTTTCATGCACTGTAATAATAATAAAATGCCTTGGAATAACAGTACAGTGCATTTTCATGCACTGTAATAACTGGAGTGCAAACCATCTATGAACATAATGTTTATTTGAAGTTTCACCAAAACGGTAAGTTATGAAAGTTGACAAAACAAATTTGATTATGGAAAACATCACATCAAAACAACTTCTATTTATATTTCTTGGCAATGTCATGGAGTAGGCGACCCAGTGAGCCATTGCGATGTTTTTTGGCTAGCCATTCATTCCACTCAATTAGTGTAAGGTGATCTGTTAACAAGTCCTCTGTCCGATTCCCCCTGCATCTTGAGATGATCTCCTTATAACTCCGCCAAGCCCTCTCGATGTGCTGAGTGTGGCAACCTGTATCTGCATTGACGAATGCTTGACTGTGGTTCACTGTGTAATGATCATACCCCAGTGCAGGCAGTACCTGGCGGTAGGCTCGCCATTCGTCACTTAAAACTGAAGTCCCTCTTCTAATATGGTGGACGATGAGAGGTACCAGCTCTTGTCTTGTCCTTTTTGGCACTAAACGTAGAATAGGTCGACGTCTTGAGTGCTTCACACCGAGCATCCCAAACACCCACTTTTTTCTTTTCCAGCCACCTGTTATCCGGCCACGTCCATACTGTCAAAAAAGCACACATGGATATTACAAATTATGTTTAAGCATTATTTTACTCTTTGGTAATAAAAATAGGAGAAAGAGGAAGATGATGAGGAATAACAAAAAGAAGAAAAATACATTATGTGTATTGTGTTTGCATTTACTTTTCTTTTGTGCCTGAAGTGGCTTTCATCTATCGCCACAAACTCTCTTCGACCTCCCAGCCTCTGTCCTCTCTTCCTTCGCATTCGTTCCACAGCCTCAACACAGACATTTCTCAAAAGTTTGGCCATTCTTGTCAGTGTTGCTGAACTTGCGGCAATGTCATCGGTTATCATGTCAACTTGTCTTAACCGTAGGCCTTGTGCAAACCTGATAATACACAATATTATAGTAATGGTGAAAATTTGCATAATAAACAGTGAGCAGACACCTAATTAGGACACATGAAATATGCATCAAGGAGAGAAAGAGGAAGGTAGAATGAGAGAGAAGTAAGACAAACAGAAAGAGTGAAAAGGGGAGAAAGTGAAGACATAGATAGATGTGGGTGGATGAATAGACATAGGTACATGGATAGATGATAGTCGGGTAGATATGGAAGAGAGTGCAGGTAACTAGATGGAAATATCTAGTACAGATAGATTATTGATAGAGACAGACTGGCAGACTCAATAGACCTCTGAAGTTTGCCTACAAAAAAGAACCAAAACGGCCATCTTTGCCCATATAAGGAGATCCGGTTGTTAATTGAAGCTAACTACCTATGGCAAGTTGCATTGCAAGTTAGCTCTGGGGTAGCAATAATCTAAGTGTGCCGCCTTCACGTACCGGAGATCACAGTATCCACTCGAAGGCAGAGGACAAAAGTGTGTTCAGGAAAACGTCTGCATTTCAGACTTTTTCATCCCCGCGAGAGTTTAAAAGATGCGATAATTTAAAATCCCCATGTTATTTTCCCACAGGAAAAATCTTAGAATAGCCTACTTTATTTTTTTTTTAGATATGTGATCACATTTCACTTCACCTTGGCAAATGGTACGCTCTGAATGATTAAACATAATGATTCATGGTAACTTTTTACACCTGAATTTATAATTTAGCCTACTTGTCTATAGGCCTTTCTCACAAAACGACCGATGGCCCAAAAAGTCTTCAGAGCAGTGTACTCGAGCTTCCAATGTTTAAGGGCGCTACACACCAACCCAAAGTTAGCTGCCAGGTGCCGACGGCGATAGCTTTTGTGCCGATTCAACATGTGTAATCGGCAGAAAAGCTACCACCGCCGGCATCCGTCAGTCGATATCGGGTTGGTGTGTAGCGCCTATAGGTGCAGGAACCGGAAGAGCCAGTCCCTGCTCTGAAGACTTTTTGGGCCATCGGTCGTTTTGTGAGAAAGGCCTATTGTGATCAGAATGTTCAAGATGAACTTAAAAGTGCCTAATTGTCCATCCAAAGGTTATACCAAAAGACTATCTGATATTTAAGCCTTGTTATGGGTATAGGCCCTGTTTAAGCAACATTAAAAACTAATTGGCCTACATATACCTACTGTTACTGTAGTAGTCTATGTCCATACCTGTATAAGAACCTCATCCAGCTGAAAAGGCACATCTTGGATTTGCTGAAGATTGTCTGGTGTCGGATGGATTTCCTGACTATGCCTTTGTGCTTGCCCCGACGTCGACATACCCTGTGGACAAAAAACACAAGCAATGAAATCAAACTTAAAGTTATTCGTTTGATCTCAATTCATAGTATCCTAGGCTTATACATGTTTCCCCCATAAATATAAATCGTATAGGCTTTTCAGATAATTAGAAATGAGTCTTCTAGCCTAGGCCGATATGCCTACATAGCCTGGTAGCCTACAAAATATAAAATGAGAAACAAAAATGCCAGTAGCCTAAGTATATAGAAAATATAAGTGGTTTTCATTCAAGATGTAGGCCTATCTATCTGTGATAAATATAACCTATGGATAAAAAGACAACTTACCATTCACATTTATCCACACCATGACACTTCTGTTCAATTTTCATTGTATGGTGGCAAAAGTTGCATTTGATCTTTTTTTTTATCAGTCTTCTCCTCTACAACCATTTTATAAGCTTCTTTAAATTATTATGACCGCCGCTAGCGAAGCTAGCGAAGCGGTCATATAGGGATTGTCAAAGTTTTTTTTTTTTTTTTTTTTTTTTTTTTTTTTTTTTTTTTTTTTTTTCCCGTCATCTACTTCCTGAATTTTTGGTCAACGATACCCGGGGCACCGAACCACCGGGGCACATGAAATTTGGTGGGTATGTAGCCCCACTAGACTTTTACGGAAAAATTTCGTTTCGTCCCCGGGGTCCACTCCCCCCCCGTGCTGGGCCCCCCGAACCGCAAAAAAAGCCGTTTTTCCTAAATAACTACCTGAACCGTGGCACCGAGGATGAAGAATCTTTTATGGTATGTTGGTCTCAAGGGCCCACATCAATCTGGCCCATAATCACTCATTTGTGATTTGCACCCCCCCGGTAAAAAATGAAAATGCAATATTATTCTGCTTTAATCGTCCCTATCTTCAGTTAAGATGTTCAGAACTGCACCAAATTTTATGTGTATGATTGACCTGGCATTCTCTGGGGGTATGCCAAGTTTCGTAGAATTTCATCCATGGGGGGGTCTTTAAAAAAATAGATTATGTGTACATTTAGTGACTGTACACTCATTGGCCTGTAGATGGCGGTGCACACATATACACATGCACACACACACAGGCACCCACATACTATCGGTATTAGAACGGCCGATACATAATTACAAATTCAGTAGGATTAAAAGAAAGCCAAAATAAATATTCATCATCATCATCATCATGGCTGCATTTCCAGTATTGGCGATAAGTAGTCGTTTGTCCACTAGATGGCGCATCGTTGCAGTGAGACGTAATTTTGTTGGAAGTTAAACGTGGGTTGGAATAACAATGGCCGCTTCCTACAAGGACTATAGTTTACCGCAGAGAACGTCTAATAAGGATAGGATGATGTTCACATGAAATGTAATTCCCATTTCTTCTTGAAGCCGAAATAAATCTGAGGATGTTTATCGGACATGCTTGGTTTTTACTGCAGGTACGTTAATCTTATAATATCAATAAGGACCTAGGCAATGGTACCGTTAGCGTTGGTTGAGTGATGGAGGCCAATTTGATTGATTGCATTTGTAGAAAACTATAAATGCGGTTATACCAAGCAAATTGATAGCAGCACTGTAATTGTATCTTTCGACTGTCATTTGTTGCACGTGCTACAAAAATCATTCTGTGCAATGGAAGATTTACCAACGTTACACCGGTCTGATACAGTTTTGCCTATACATGCGTGAGACTGAGACGCCTGTTTATTTTGTTTGAAGTGCGTGCAGGGTGTGAGAGGGGAATCGATGTGCTTTGATTCCAGCTTGGTAGTTGTAGTCTGTGAAATTAAAAAGCACGTGTGTGTGAAGTATCCAAACAATGACACCTTCATTTCATTATGGCTGCTTTAGCAACACACCATAAGCTACTGTGTAGTGGGTCCCATTTAGAGGTGGCTACTTCATTCGCGCTTTCCTTGACTCATGGAGCTGCGTGAATTTTATTACAACTTTTCGCCACGATATGGCAATTTAAGTCCGCTTGATACTGTAAGGCGTAAGCCATTGGTTTCCAAAGGAGATTTTATTTGTGTCGCCAGCATAGCTTATTGACAATTTATGTTGTAAATAGGCCTACCTTATAAGCCTACCTGTAGCTTAAGGAAGCTAACAGCTTTCTATTAGGATCTAGTTTGTTAGTTACAGTTTTGTCATAACTCCCTGATGCATTTTTGCATTTAGAATAGCAAGAGCGTGAACAATATCGGGTGCCTATGGACTAGGCTCGCTTGGTGAACCCAGCCTGATCTGCCCGCTATTTATTTTTTGATTTCTTAAAAGATTGAGCTTGGTCTGGTGAAAGCCAGACTAGCCATGGACCTCAGTTACACAATGCAAGGGAACATGAATCAGCCTATATTTGCACGAACAATAACGGACAACAGCTCTTCAACTTTGGCCCGTTAAAATGTGTATGAACAGTCTAGCGACGCATTTCATCAAGGCCCATTTGGACATGTCAGTTATTTGCACCACTAGTAAAACAGCATTTCGTTTCAGACTACTGTTACTTAATTTGTGCATTAACAATAACGTTTCAGACTACTGTTACTTAATTTGTGCATTGACAATAAAGTATTACATGAACGATGAAAGATGACTAAAATCTTATGTAGAAGAAGAAACATTCACAAAAAAATCCATCCATCCAAAAATGACCTTTGTTTTTGATAGCTGTTGAAAACGGCATGGAACTGAGAGATATGTTTTTGTAAGTAAATAAATAAATAAATAAATAAATAACATTATGCTGATACCTTTTGCTTTTCCCAAATACAATGTAGCCTACAGGTGTAAGTGACCTTTCATCAATCCAGTTGCAATGGATGAACTGTGATGAACTGCCCTACTTGTGATTGTTTAGAGATTTTAAAGGTTTTATAACAATGCTACATCTTCTTTGGCTATTCTACAATCTATTCACCTTTTCAGCACCAGTAGGCTACTTTCTGTGCAGCCGCACACACACACTCAGGCATGCCAAACAAGCATACACAAAAGTTTCAAGAGTGGGGGATGGAGTAAAATATGGAGACAAATTGAAGTGTGCTTTATTTTCGCGGAACGGATGTACAGGACTGAGCGGCGGTCATATTTTGTACCGCTATGCGGTACATCTAGTTTTTACTTCTTCTTCCTTCAATTAGTTGCCGCGGCTCCCTTGCTAAACCAGGCATCTTGATTCCATAAGGAAATATGCTACTGTGTTCCAGTTTGCGCCAAAAAATACGCGCCAGAAGTGCATTGGTAGCTGTGAAGCCAGCAGCAATAGGGTGGGGGGAAACGTCATTATACAAATATAAGCATTGACTGATGATACTGTTTTGCCACAATGTTATCAGCCTTCATTTACCATTGTTGGTTTTCAATAGCATGCTATAAAGTATACAATTTACAAATTATAAATCAACATGGCAATTTCAAACCCAAAGAGAGGGATTTTAAACTCTTATTCTGAAGTCAATGAATTCAGGAAACTCCGGCTGAGGGTAGCTAATCTTTATTTTTTCGTTATGTTACCAAGTGGCTAGTGACAAGATCTCGAAGTAACGTGGAATTAAAAGAAGAAAATAAGCATAGCTTTACATTTCATTGCCATTTATCTTAGACACGAAATGGCAAAAAGAAAAATTAGACCTTTTACAAGGTCAGGGAAGATCAGGAAACTAGATGGTGAAAAGAAATCGCCTGTAACCCTAATCGACGATGACGATGGCGTTGATGGACACGAAGGGAGTACCAGATAGTGCTAAACTCAACTCAAACCGCCGGTAAGTTTCTTAACTTTCATTCTTATTAGCCTGTTATTAATGCATCCAACTTACTGTCTTAACAGTAGTTTCTAGCGTTAGCTTTTTTCCCCTAAAGTTTATAACAACTTGTCAAATGTGCATGGCTATCTTATCACATCTGGTGTAGCTAGCGTGAAAGCTTGTAGGATGTCTTGGAGCAGCTTAGCAGCTACACACAGGTCGTTAACACATTTTGAGAGCAGCACTCCGAGGGATGCAGATAGTTTTCGAGAGGCAAACATTTAAGAAATGCTTTTTAGCATATGTAGCCTACACTGTAAACATTCACAGTTGTTGAAGCCTATATGCCATCAAAGGGCAGAACTGACTACTAATTGTATTATGTGTAGTCTCTCAAAATCTTCAAATAGCCTATTATGTTTATTATTGTCATTAATTGTGGTTATACTGCCTGTATTTTGGTGAAAAACAGCATACTGCATGGTGAACAAATGTAGAGCAAACCATGAATGTAGTATTGATGTGCTTTTAAAACAGAAACATAGCATGCTCTACCTATTATTTATTTATTTTTTTCTTCCTTGCTTTCTGTCTTTCAGGAAACTCTATGTCTCCAACAGTATCAGAGCTCCTCCTTAAAGCTAAGGAGAGAGAGGGTGTCCTGATAAGGAAGAACAAGAAGCTGAAAAAGGAATTGCACTCTTCACAAACAAGGGGCTGGTAAGTCAATACTTTATCTCAATATGACACTTAACAACAAACACCACTTGGATTAAAACATTTTAATATAGGGCTCTTCACAGTGTAAGTAGAACGCTCCATTCACGTTCGGCTGTCAATTCTTTATGCTAAGCATAATTGACCGCTGTCAAGGATAGTGGCCTTTTTGCCACTGATTCACTACAGACAGTTGTTCAGCTGCGTTCTAAAGAATGTTGTATTCAAGTTCAGTGAGTTTGGTGAAGTTTGTTTCTCATCATTTGCCAATGAAAACAGTAAAAAATACATTTAAAGACCCATCAGGTGAAGTGTCTTCTCTTATGTTGGTAGGTAGCCGTATAATAAGTGGGGTCCGGGTCGCTCTGTCGGGGCTTATTTTTTTGATAATGGCTGGCATTCTATACATTAACCCTTACACAGTAGAGCCCTTTGAAGACTCCATCGATAATATCAAATATCAAGTATAACTTTTTTTTCATGTTGTCACCATGTTGGTCTTGAGGATGGACACACATCCCAGCTAACACACGACCAAATGGCAACGTTGCCTATAAGTTGCCATTTGGTCATGGCGACATTACTTTCTGGCAACGTTGTGGCAACATTGCCACAACGTTGCCTGCAGGAAGTTGCCATTAAGTAAACAAATTACGTTGCCGCAACGAAGTGGCTTGGTAATTTTGATAACGTTGCCTCTTGGTAGTGTAAGTGACGTTGCCACAACGTTGCCTACAGGAAGTTGCCATTAAGTAAACAAATTACGTTGCCGCAACGTAGTGGCTTGGTAATTTTGATAACGTTGCCTCTTGGTAGTGTAAGTGACGTTGCCACAACGTTGCCTACAGGAAGTTGCCATTAAGTAAACAAATTACGTTGCCGCAACGTAGTGGCTTGGTAATTTTGATAACGTTGCCTCTTGGTAGTGTAAGTGACGTTGCCACAACGTTGCCTACAGGAAGTTGCCATTAAGTAAACAAATTACGTTGCCGCAACGTAGTGGCTTGGTAATTTTGATAACGTTGCCTCTTGGTAGTGTGAGTGACGTTGCCACAACGTTGCCTACAGGAAGTTGCCATTAAGTAAACAAATTACGTTGCCGCAACGTAGTGGCTTGGTAATTTTGATAACGTTGCCTCTTGGTAGTGTAAGTGAGGTTGCCTACAGGAAGTTGCCATTAAGTAAACAAATTACGTTGCGCAACGTAGTGGCTTGGTAATTTGCTAACATTGCCACTTCCACTGACACATTGCGACAGGTTGTGGTCATTTACTTACCGCGATACGTCAAACTTCAGAATTACACCATACAAGTAAGAAAGGCTGTTTCCGTGTCCAGCACAAATATTAGGTTTGAATGCTATTCAGGACATGTATGACAATTTCTAGTGTAGAATTTATATTTCCATAGTGACAATAAAGGGCCCACCTTCAGACAGCTCAGGAAAACCAGGTTAACATGCTATAAACAGATTTTTAAGTCAAACTATCTTCCAGCCAAAAATAATTACCCACAGTGTTGTTTATTCACTACCTAGGGATGACTCAATTCCCACAGAAAATATTTGTGCTCAACTACTGTAGGATTAATCCAAAACTACATAACAATTCAGTTCCACAAACTGACCCAGTTGAAAAAAATAGCAATGACACATTTAGATACTGAATTGATGAAGCATTTATTTTAAATGCATATACAGGGACCACATAAATAAATCACAATGACAATTCTTTCTATTAAAACATTTGAAGTAAAATTCATGCATTTCACATGCATACACTAGTGATGTGTCAAACTATTGCAGGGTAGGCATTGGTCAACCAGTACAGAGCATGAGGTGGAGAGTAGCTAAAACAGTGACTGCCAAAAACTATACAAATACTATACATTTTGTAATCAAAAATATAGAAGTTAATTTGATACAGTGAAGAATTATTTTGTCTATTAGAATTGCAATGATAATACTCTGTTGAAAGCACAAACAGGGTTCCTACACATTTTCCATTTCAAAATACCATACTTTTTCCATACTCAAATGTCCAAACTTCTCGTTAGATTTTTCTGACCATATTCTCGACATTGCGGCCACTTCTGGTTTGGGATAACTCGGTGAAAACAAAGGTATGGACAACTGAAGTGAATTAAAAAATGACACTTAATATTCGTTCATTTAGCTTGGTCATTTTTAGTTGTATCATAGTATCTTAACGATGGGGACTGACAGTTAAGCTACACAACAGTAGGAATGGTTCATTATGACCTGAGTGAAGTGATTAGTACTGCAAATGTAATAGTCTGGAAACACAAATATTTCTCCAAACCCTTGTTTCTTTTTTCCATACTTATCCTGACCTGGAAATTACTAAAATCAAATTCCATACTTTTCCAGGTTTTCCATACTGCGTAGGAACCCTGGCACAAATGACAACATACTGCAATGTCATTAAGACCTCACAGCATTCGCAGCGATTCAAAATTAGAACAATTTGACTTCTGCCTACCATACTCCATTGGCTGTCCAGCGCATTCCTCAATCCTAACGTTACTTCACTATTATTTGCACATTTACCTTTTTTTTTTTGCCTGTTTTTAAGGCACTCTTTAAGTTGTTTCAGTTCGGCCTGAGTTTGTGCTTGCTGTAACTCCACAGTAGCTTCCCCAGGGTTACCGTTATGTTACAATGTTGCAAGTTAATTTGATACAGTAAAAAATTATTGTGTCTGTATAAAAGAATTGCAATAATACACTGATGAGAGCACAAATGACAACATACTGCAATGTCATGAAGAATGGCCATGAAGATTATTTTCCCTATCTTGATTGACTGTCTTGAGGTGGCTGAAACAAAGTGCAATGATCTTGAATTTTAGTACTCCGACTAATGTTGAATACATGCTAAAAAACCTTTATGTCAATCATGTCACAAATTCTATGTAAGTTCTGCAAAACACCAATGCTGTTGTGAGGTTTTTTTGTTTTGTTTTGGTCATTTCAGAGGACAGCTACTGGTCATTCAACAAGCCCACACAGAGGGCAAAATAAAAAAAGTTTCTATTTTACAAAGGACCAAGACCACCAAAAAAAGATGACTACACAGCATAAACATACTTGCACACCCTAAAACTCTCCATGGTCCAAGGCGATAGCCTGCTGACCTACATAGGTCAAGCTAAGCCTTTTACACAATTTTCCACAGAACCTCCAACAAAACACACAGTAGCACAGAGTAGCACTGCATAGAAAGTAAGTTAACCCATCAAATGCCTCCACTTGAACAGGTAGACTAGGAATAATAGCCTTACAAGAAATGCGTTGAACAAGCTGGTGGCTGTATGGACAAGGCTTGAGGTGCAGCACAAATTAAACACAGCCATGGGTATATCATTTACTAATCACTCTCACGCAGGACATTTTGCCCAATTAACAGAACTACGTAAGGGGCTATTTCAAAATATTATCCGAAACGACCAAATTCTTTCTATTAAAACATTTGAAGTACATTTCATGCGTTTCAGATTCACGTGATGTGTACTAACAAACCACATTGCAGGGTAGGCATTGGTCAACCAGTACAGAGCATTAAGGCCTTGGAGAGGCTGAGGTGGAGAGTACTAAAACAGTGACTGCTAATCAGAATCCAGTCCAAACTAATGTTAATGCTGTCTAGCGCAATTTGACTTAGATCTCCCTCTTGTTATCAAATTACTGGCAACAATACCAAGTCTTTTCTCCCAAAAACTCCACAATAGTATACATATACCTACAAAAACATAGACGTTAATTTGATACATTTGATAAATGTTTGTGTCTGCATTAGATAATACAATTGCAATGATAATACTCTGATGAGAGCACAAATGACAACATACTGCAATGCCATGAAGAATGGCCATGGAGATTATTTTTTCCCTAACAGGAATCTTGATTGCACTTTGTTTTAGGTTGTCTTCTGGGATCCACTTCAAAACAGTGTCATTGATCTTGAATTTCAGTACTGGTTACCATTAAGTTCTCGGCCTCTCTAAACAAAAAATCAGTATATATCTCCAGTGTTGCTCTACCAATGCTGGGCTTACGAGAACGTTCATCGCCACACTGAATGTCATGAAGTGGCTGAAAAAATCATCTTTAAGGACCCCCTTCAGCACAATCTTTCCTGTATACAACATAAACTGCCTATATTCCGTTGCCTTCCATCTCTCCAGCTCTTTAAGATCTCTCGGTCTGAGAGCGAAGCTGGAAGGGATGTGTGTCACAAGGTCGAGACAATCTTAAAACTGGTCAGATAGCCACAACTGTACAACCGCTACCTTACACTGTACAACTGCAAAAAGGCTGAAACATGCGGTGACTCCAGTAAGACTCCCAAGATTTCAGTATGACTATATATGGAAATTAGTGTCAGACTGCGAAAGTAATATAGTGTATGGAGGCCCTAAGTTACTCCAAGTCACAAGGTGAAGATGGAAGCGAGTCATCTACAGAAAGTACAAGATAAGAATTTAGGTTATTTGTTTTTGTTTCGAACCTTAGTCTTCTTGACTTCTATACAATTATTGGTATTTGTTTTTCACCATCACTCCCTTGCATAACTTTACCGTCATCAGTTGCAGGTCGTGAAGCGTATTGTTGAGGGGGGTGCTGTGGGCTAGGCTGTGGACTTAGATATGAACTACTAGGCCGTGGAGTGGATAGTCCTGTCTGGGGTGCTGGAGGAAGGGAAGTCTTTGAATGTTGGACTTGTTTCTTCTCTTTTTTTTTCTGTGTTTTTTTTTCAACTGAACAGAATCATATTAGAATGTAAATAACAGTGTTACATGTTTACAAATTGTTTAGAATTGCTGCATGCACTTTTAACACTAAAGGCACACAAAGACTGGGTCACTAATTAATAGACTTGTCAGTGTCACAAGGTCAAGACTAGGAAAAGACAATCTTAAAACTGGTCAGATAGCCACAACTGCTACCTTACACTGTACAACTGCAAAAAGGCTGAAACATGCAGTGACTCCAGTAAGACTTCAGTATGACTATATATGGAAATTAGTGTCAGACTGCAAAAGTAGCCTACTATATGGATATATACTGTATGGAGGCCTAAGTTACTGCAGGTCACAAGGATGTGTAGATATACCGTTGTGAGTAAACTTTTTGGGTTTAACTATGATGCGCTTCCCTTTGTCCTCCTTTCCCAGTCATCTGAACAAAGTAAGGTTGACCAAAACAATTTGTGCAAATTGCGCTCTTTTAAATTTGTTGCTTTTGTGTACATCACTATGTTTTTGCCGCCCATTAACACACCTGACGAGGAAAATATTCGGACGGGCCTTTGGGTCATGTAGGACTCTTTCATTTGCCCTATGTGTGGGGTTATTTAGTGGCCAGTAGCTGCATGTCTTCTGAAATATATACCGTTGTGAGTAAACTTTTTGGGTTTAACTATGATCCGCTTCCCTTTGACCTCTCAAAACTTTCAAAAGGTCATCAACAGCATTGTGTTTCACCTGAAACTGGCACTGACAGGGGGCATTTATGTTCTTAAGACAATTCTCAAATTTGAAAGCGCTACAATTGTCCAATCCTACACACAAGATTCACGGCATCCTCCGTAATGTGCCACATTGAGTGGACGCTGTAGACAAGAAACTGGTTACCATAAAGTTCTCGGCCTCTCTCAACAAAAAATCTGAGGAGATCAGCAGCATATATCCAGTGTTGCTCGACCAATGCTGGACTTACAAGAATGTTCATAGCCACACTGCTACGTGCATGTAAACGATGGGAAATACTCTGATTATGTTTATGGGCAAATCCAAAAGCGGGGTGCTACCATTGACAGGGGGCATTTATGTTCTTAAGACAATTCTCTTCAGTCACACCCATAATAGCCTGTGCAAAGCCTTACATTCTTCACAAAGGCCTTCGCAGGAGCATCGCACACAAAACAGACAATGTCCTGACAAGAGATGTATTGAACAAGCTGGTGGCCGTATGGACAAAGCTTGAGGAGCAGCACAAATGAAATACAGCCATGGGTATATAATTTACTAATCACACCCTCACGCTGGACAGTTTGCCCAATTAACAGAACTATGTAAGGGGCTATTTTAAAATATTATCTGAAACGACAAACAAAGACGGTGGTCGGTATCTCCCATTTAAAACGGTGATTCACAAGGCATAAGGGACAGGGAAACACTAATAGACCCAAAAGGTAACTGCCCCCCAGTTTTCTATCAAGCTGAAGTTGTCGTGAAGCCGCAGGGGGGCTGGTTTTGCAGTTGCAGCTGAGTCAGGGTTGTCAAGATGTCCTTTGGCCTCCAGTCATCTCCAAAATGGTGGATCCCAGCATTTTCAGTTCAGTCTCTGGAAAAGGACAAAAAAAAAAAAGGTAAGAATGTCTTAATACTTTCTGTTAACACACACATACCATATGCTGAGAAACAGTTGAGTAAAATATCAAGCGAAACAAAAAAGCTATACAAGAACAATTGTGTCTAGCTAGCTGGGTTTGACAAATAGGTCTTGTTTTTATGCCTGTAGCTCACAGCTGCACCAGATGTGAGGAGTGACTAAGTAACCTCCATGCTGCCCTCTGTAGCCTGTGCAAACATTGTTAATGCAAGCTTGCCTTTTCGATGTAACATTAGATTAAGAAACGATTGTCTATGCTTACCTAAATATTATTTTGCGCATTTATGTGCATGCACTTACAAAGTCGATGGCTCCATTTCCAGTTTGTTTTATTGTATTTGTTTATTGTTTTGTTGTAATTCTTTTGTTATAATTTATGACCCCATTATAAACACATGTAAAAAAAAAATCCCTCACAAGAGACAGATATCAACCACTCCAGCATAGACCACATCCTCCCCAGACCAATTGAATCGTTCAGTACTACTACAGCTGTCAAAAAGGACAACACACAACCCTGTCTCTATTTTCACTTCCTGGCCCCATGGACAACACTAAAGGAGGACATGCCCATCCCTTTGTTGAACAATTTGTATCTCAGACCAACCAACAACCTGAGCTATACCCCACCAAGAGGAAAAATGAACTTCAAGTTGGAAACATGACATTACCCTGACTTCAGTTGAACAGCATTTCATACTAATTTTGCATTAAAATACATTTGTAACACTGTCTGGTAAATATGGTAAATATTGAAAATTAAGCAGCATAGTTGGCTCTCTTATCAGTCTGCTGGTTGGATTGTTCAGTTTTCCCACGTGTGTTTAAGCCGTGAGGGCACCGCAAATGAACTTCAGAAACAATATTTGCTCACGATATTCAGACCTGCCCACCCTCCCGATTAGCCACACTGGGCCTGTATAGCATAGGTAGGCTACTGAATGTTGCACAATGCTTGCACACAGTCGCAGTTCTATCTAGAGTTTTCTTTCCGCTGTCATCATAGGTAAAATCAAATCCAAAATGTTCATACACCAGACTAATGCGACGCTGGTGCATCCTCCAACTCCGTGCTGCCTTTCATTATCTCTCCCACTTGCCATTTTTCACGTGACCCGCAGCACTCCACACCTCCGCTTTCACGCGAAAGGGAAAAAAAACTGTCTGGGGTCACATATGGGCATGAGGCTACATTACGTCATGAACCGTCAAAAGCGTACGATGCACACATGCCCCTAACAGAGACAAGCGAACCGAACGGTTCAGATTTATTTTCATTAACAGTGCCACCCCTAAACGTTACATATTAAAATATACACGTTGTTGGCTAATCAAATAATCACTCAGTGCATGCCCATGAACTAGGCTAAGACAGTATTAAAATACGCGATAATTACGGAAAACACTAAAACAGGAAGACCGCGGGAACAAGCCATACTGTCTGGCTGTAGCTGTCATCGAGGGTGCGTTATCACGGAGGTTTGTTTACATACCAGTAAGTTAACATCTCAGTGATGGCGTCGCCATAAGATGGCAGCCTACACAGAACGCTCGTCGGATTCGTGTATAGAACCAGGCATTGCATGTCTCGCGCAATATAGCCCGTTTAAATACCCAGTACTACCGAAGTTGCCTTTGTGGGTTTTGAGACAGGAGAAGAGACAGAGACGAGAGACAGAGAAGAAGCGTGATAGATAGAGTTATTATTAGTATTAGCAGAGAATGTCTAATAAGGGGAGAACTGCCACTCTCGGAAAACTTCCGGTTTCTGAACTGGTTGCAGTTCCTTCTGTGGTTCCACATGAGGGCGCTCGTCCACGAGTGCAGAATGCATGGAGGTCTATGGAGCTGTACCCCTCAAAATCCACTTTTCTCGGGATATAATTTTTTTTCAAGTAATTTGAATATTGTATTCGAAAGGGGAGGCAAAGAAAATACACTTGGTGGAGTATTATATTTTTTAAAGTCACTTAATTGTTCTAAAAAGCCTTTCAAACGTGTCAATGACGTCACTCATTAGCACAATGCTAGCGTGTTATGGGCAACAACGACCCAAACTGTAAGAAATCAAAAGGACATAAGTACTCGTTCATTCAACTTTTGACCTATAACCCATGTTGAAGTTATACAAACTACAATCAAATCTGAGATTTGTCAACGACAATCAGGTGAAAGAGACAAATTTAGCCGTCTAGCTCCATTGACTCCCATTCATTCTGCACTCATGGCGATCGCCCCCAGTGGAAATATGGTGGAACTGCAACCAAAATTCGGTACAATGGGACTTAATACGGAGTGACAAGGCTCTCCGTAGACGGGCTCTGGTATTAGCATTAGATATTAAGTTTATTATTATTAGATTATTATTATTATTAGTGTATTATTATTAGTGTATTATTATTAGAGACAGAGAAGAAGCGTGATAGATAGAGTTATTATTAGTATTAGCATTAGATATTAAGTTTATTATTATTAGATTATTATTATTATTAGTGTATTATTAGTTTAATAGTTAAGTTTCATTTTGTAATATTTTTAGTGTATATATATTGTAATTCGTTTATTTTGTGTTTATATTGACATCGTCATCTAAGGTAAGTTAAGTTGAGCTATTTAGTTTCAATGTTAGCGTTTATAAGTTGTAGTTCTGTAAGATAAGGACAATGTTCGCAAATTCTTAAATTAACGTTAACGTTAGCCGCTATGCTAGCCCCTTTCTTGAAAATTATAAAACGATGTTTTTTTAATACTTCAAAATAACATTTGATAAATGAACCTTGACATTTCCAGTAGCCACAGGTGTGTAGATTTGAACCTTTGATTCTTACAGGGGCTTTTACTGCCTGAAACATCCGATTTTGTTTATCAAGCTCTGAGTTTGGTGCCGGGCAGCTGGGTGCCCTGACCACTCACTCGGCACGGGTAGAACTAGCTAACGTTATCGTAACGCCTCCAACTACCGCCCCTTTCGTTCGAAAATTCTAAAACAACGATGTTTTTTTAATACTTCAAAATAACATTTGATAAATGAACCTTGACATTTCCAGTAGCCACAGGTGTGTAGATTTGAACCTTTGGTTCTTACAGGGGCTTTTACTGCCTGAAATAGAGCTATCTGATTTTGTTTATCTCTGAGTTTGGTGCCGGGCAGCTGGGTGCCCTGACCACTCACTCGGCACGGGTAGCTAACGTTATCGTAACGCCTCCAACTACCGCCCCTTTCGTTCGAAAATTCTAAAACAACGATGTTTTTAATACTTCAAAATAACATTTGATAAATTAACCTTACATTTTCCAGTAGCCATAGGTGTTTATATTTGAACCAAATCTGCTTTGGTTCTTACAGGGGCTTTTACTGCCTGAAATATCCGATTTTGTTTACCAAGCTCGGAGTTTAGTGCTGGGCGCCTATATCCACCCTTTCAAACGGCACGAAGGCTATTTTAGATACACTTAAGGGGTGGGTGCTTGTGTTTCTTTAGGAATCTCCAACCAATAAGACAGATTAAAAATAAAGTAAAAGTTGCGGATACCCTGTAAGTCACATGGTGATGGTGAATAACATCTAGCAGCTAACGTTAAAAACTGAGTAAGCTTCGACATGTCAAATGACCGTTAAACAACTTGCAAAATGAAGGTTCCAGTTTCTGTCGCATGCACACTTTCTAACGGTCTTGTCGCATGCTCTTGACTGGGATCTAGTGCTAATGGTACACGAGCTTAAGTGGTGGCGCGAAAAACGGTGACCAACGCAGTGCCCAACGCAAAACAATAATGCCAATTTAACATTAAGTTAATAACACCAATAAATAAAAGTTGCCGAGACCCTGTAAAGTCACATAGATAGACTATAGCAATTGGCTATCCTGACATTAATGGTGAAATAACATTGAACAATTGACTAAGCTTTGGCATTTCAAATTACTGTTAAACTGGCAACTTAAACCGAAGATCCCGTCTCTGTCACACTCTTTCTAACGTTGTCGCATGTGCTTGGAACCTAGTGCTAACGTTAACTTACATGAGGTTAAAGTGGTGGCGCGAAAAACTTTGACTACGCAGTGCCCAACGCAAAACAATGATGCCAATTTAACATTAATAACGCCAATAAATAAAAGTTCCCGAGACCCTGTAAAGTCACATAGACTATAGCAATTGGCTATCCTGACATTACATTGAACAATTGACTAAGCTTTGGCATTTCAAATTACTGTTAAACTGGCAACTTAAACGAAGATCCTGTCTCTGTCACTCTTTCTAAGGTTGTCGCATGTGCTTGGAACCTAGCTGCTAACGTTAACTTATACGAGGTTAAAGTGGTGGCGCGAAAAACAATAATGCTAACCTAACATTAATAACACCAGAGAATGTCTAATAAGACGGGCTCTGATAACACCAACAATGGACACAGTAAAATAAAATAAAAGTTGCCGAGACCCTGTAAAGCAGCTAGCAGTAGCCTAGCCCTATGATAATTTCAGAGCTAGCATAGTAACGGCGATCAAGTGACCAATTGGCTATCGGACTTGGTCACAGGACATGTCGGTCCATGCTATCGAACGTAATGCTACATTAGCAGTGAATAACGTTAGCTTTGCACATACCTTAGCTTCAGTTCCTCACCATATCTTCTTGGACTCTGTCGGTTCTACCAAACTGCAAGAATTTAAAAGCATTTGGTTAGTTATGTGTTCCTCTGTCTACAGACTATAACGTTATGCCATCAACGGTAGTTTAAACTTACATTGTTGAGGATTTCCAGCAAAATCGACCACGGCTCAGTAGGTCTGCTATCCGCCATGAAGCTTTCGCGGGAATGAGAGGATATCCGAACGATGTACTCAATTGACGTTTATGTGACGTCATTTAAAAAAACTACCAATCACATGTATTCCCATTGAAATCATTGCCCCAAACGTCTGTTAACGCTTGTGTTACCCTCAAATCTTACCGACATGCTTTATCCTCCTTGACCCCAGCTAAATAAACCCTCAGAAAATGATTAGAATTCATATTGTTACCCAGTTTTTTTTGTGACAGGTACTTAACAAGAGTTACCCCCCTTTTATGAACCTTGGAACCCTGGCCGGCAATATTGCCCATCCAATGTCAGCAGCCCAAAGCCCTTTTGACTTATACAGTCCTGCCAAAATGACTTATAAGGGCTGTCAATCGGCTGTCAAAAATGTCATTGAATTAATTACATACTCTGTGATTAATTAATCTAAATTGATTGCATATATAATTTTTTTTTGTAAAAGGATTTTAAATATTTAAATTCAAATTAATCATTGAATAATCAGCATTAGTGACATTAAAGTTAAAAAAACTCTTTCATTATTATTTTCACTGTTCAAATAATGGGCATAATAATCTATGATATGACCTAATATGCTGAGGAAATAAATTCAAAACTGCTTCGGGAAGGAGTTTTTTTTTCACATACAAGGCATTTCAGGCCACAGATATAACCTAGAGGACACAATGAAAATAAATGAATACTCCCCTCAATGTCAACACTATTTCTTTGCATTGATGTGCGACTTTAGAGTTGACGAACTCCGGTTATATGCAAATTCCTTGCTGCAGACATTGCAGAGGACTTTATTTTAATCAACACTATTTTTTATCAACACCATCACGCTGTTTTTAAAAAGTAAATGTTCCAATCAACGATCTAGGCAGCACATTCTTCTTCTCTTTCCTTCATTTTACAGTCTAATGGTTACTGACTAGAATGGCTCGGGGTCAAAGGTCATGTGGATTCGATTAATCTGCGCAATTTTTTTTATTAATCAGTTATTTTGACAGCCCCACTTATATGTAATATGTACTTGTGTATGTAATGATAATAACAATATGGTCTCATGCTTTTAGAATAATAATATCCATAATGTGTCAAATATTCATGTAAAGTTTCATACAGCTGGGGTCAAACTGACCCCAAGGAACATCAATGTATAATGAAAGCACAGCATTTATAGCCAATTTTCCCAATCATGAGTAACCAGACTATTCACTCATGAATGAGTTTGGCTTACCAGGCAACATACCCCTCAAAAGATGAAATAAACAGCCATATTTTCATATCTTAAGACTCTTCCCAGTTTGAATGTATTACCTTTGAGCAAATTAAATCACCTTTCAGTTTTGATTTAAGATGAATTTACACATTCCCACATTCTTCTTTACCTGCACAAAACCTAGGCCTAGTCCTGTACTGTTTCACAAACTGTATGCATCATGAACTGTACTGTTTAAAAGCTTAATGAACACAATTACATTCATTCCCTATACATTTCTTTTTGCATTATAGATCATTCCCTTCAGTCCCTGTTGACCTCATTTTTGTCAGGTATGTATTCAGTGTCAGCCTTAAAGCCAATTCAGAACAAAGATTATTGTTATGGAAACAGTGGTGCTGTTGATAGAGGTTGCATGGGTGTGTGAACCCTGCTGAATTTTGGAATCAGTGTTCCATTTTCATCGTGAATCTTTGGTCTGAATCTTAGATTGGTTAGACGGTATTGAAACCTCAATCGCACATGACAATTCGAAACATTTTATTCCACAGGATGAGTGAGGAAAAACAGTTAAGGGCAAGGCAGTACCTCCGTTCATGGAGATCAGCTAAACAAGTTATGAGTAAGATAGCTGATCGCACTGCCAGTGATTGTGTCACAGAACACCATGTGGCTGATGTCAGCTTGGCCAGCAGTCCATCCAGTGTTCTTGCGCCTGTTGGCAACTCCTTGGACTTGGATGAGTCATTTCAGGATAATTCTGCTTCTGAGGATGACTGGATGGATGTTGATCCCTCTGATGATGAGGAGGAAGAGGCTTTAGAGGATGACCTGGAGGCATCCGACCAGTGTCCGGCATCCCTAGCGGCTGACCTCGCTAGCTGGGCTTGCCAGTTTCAGGTGAAACACAATGCTGTTGATGACCTTTTGAAAGTTTTGAGAGGTCACGGACACACTGACCTGCCATCCACCACCAGGACACTCCTGAAGACACCCAGGGAGGTCAGGATCACATCAAAGTCTGGTATGGAGTATGTCCATTTTCCCATCAAGGACAAATTGCACCAGACTCTATTGAGATACCCAGCAGACCAGGTCCCTGACTGTGTTGATCTTTCCTTCAACGTAGATGGGCTACCTCTGTTTAAGAGCTCAGGAAGAACAATGTGGCCCATCCTTTGTGCTGTCCATTTAAAGCCAGTGTCAGTCTTCCCCATCACCCTGACTTGTGGAGGTGCGAAGCCAAAGAATCTAGAATTCCTGGAAGACATGGTGATGGATGTCAACAACCTCCTGTCCAGTGGCCTGCAACACAGGAACAAAACAATTAAATTCAACATTCTATGTTTTGTGTGCGATGCTCCTGCGAAGGCCTTTGTGAAGAATGTTAAGCTTTGCACAGGCTATTATGGGTGTGACCAGTGTGTTCAGAGGGGTGAGTGGTATAATAAAGTAACTTACCAAGACACAGAGGTGGTGGCTCGTAGCGATGACTCCTTCCGCCAACAGACACAGGGCGAGCATCATCACGGGAGCACCCCGCTTTTGGATTTGCCCATAAACATGATCAGAGCATTTCCCATTGATTACATGCACCAGGCATGCTTGGGTGTAATGAAGAGGCTTCTCTTCATGTGGTGCAGAGGAGTGAAGGGCCTCAAGATGTCAGCAACCCAAATAGAGGAAGTCAGCAGCAGGCTCACCAACCTCCGTCCACACATCCCTTCCAGCTTCGCTCGCAGACCGAGAGATCTTAAAGAGCTGGAGAGATGGAAGGCAACGGAATATAGGCAGTTTATGTTGTATACAGGAAAGATTGTGCTGAAGGGGGTCCTTAAAGATGATTTTTTCAGCCACTTCATGACATTCAGTGTGGCTATGAACATTCTCGTAAGTCCAGCATTGGTCGAGCAACACTGGAGATATGCTGCTGATCTCCTCAGATTTTTTGTTGAGAGAGGCCGAGAACTTTATGGCAACCAGTTTCTTGTCTACAACGTGCACTCAATGTTGCACATTGCGGAGGATGCCGTGACTTTTGCAGGATTGGACAATTGTAGCGCTTTTAAATTTGAGAATTGTCTGAAGAACATAAAGAGGATGGTAAGGAGTGGAAGATGCCCCCTGTCACAAGTGGTGAAAAGGCTTGAGGAATGTGCTGGACAGCCAATGGAGTATGGTAGGCAGAGGTCCAATTCTTCTTTTATATTGAATCGCCGCGAATGTTGTGAGGTCATAGAGGAGAGGGATGGAAGCAAGCTGTGCCGTGTATTCCAGCACCCAGAACCACTTTTCAGTGTCCCTTGTGACTCGACATTAATTGGAGCACTGAAATTCAAGATCAATGACACTGTTTTGAGGTGGATCCCAGAAGACAACCTAAAACAAAGTGCAATCAAGATTCCTGTTAGGGAAAAAATAATCTTCATGGCCATTCTTCATGACATTGCAGTATGTTGTCATTTGTGCTCTCATCAGTGTATTATCATTGCAATTCTTTTATACAGACACAATAATTCTTTACTGTATCAAATTAACTTCTCTGTTCTTTATTACAGAATGTATAGCATTGTGGAGTTTTTGGGGGAAAAGACAGTTGGCATTGTGGCCAGTAACTGGATTAGAAAAGAGGGAGATGTAAGTACATTCTAAAAACCTTTATGTCAATCATGTCACAAATTCTATGCAAGTTCTGCAAAACACCAATGCTGTTGTGAGATTTTTTGTTTTGTTTTTTCCATTTCAGAAGACATACAGCTACTGGCCACTAAATAACCCCACACAGAGGGCAAAGGAAAGAGTCCTACATGACCCCAAGACATGGCTTAAAAGGCCAGTGCGAATATTTTCCTCGTCAGGTGTGTTAATGGGCGGCAAAAACATGGTGACGTACACAAAAGCAACAAATTTAAAAGAGTGCAATTTCTAGCTGATAATTTGCACAAATTGTTTTGGTCAACCTTACTTTGTTCAGATGACTGGGATCAGGCCGTCAGGAGGAACAAGAGGGCGGAGACAAAGTCCTGTGTAGAGACAGGAAAGGAGGACAAAGGAAAGCGCATCATTGTTAAACCCAAAAAGTTTACTCACAACGGTATATCTACACATCCTTGTGACCTGGAGTAACTTAGGGCCTCCATACACTATATTACTTTCGCAGTCTGACACTAATTTCCATATATAGTCATACTGAAATCTTGGGAGTCTTACTGGAGTCACTGCATGTTTCAGCCTTTTTGCAGTTGTACAGTGTAAGGTAGCGGTTGTACAGTGTAAGGTAGCAGTTGTGGCTATCTGACCAGTTTTAAGATTGTCTTTTCCTAGTCTTGACCTTGTGACACTGACAAGTCTATTAATTAGTGACCCAGTCTTTGTGTGCCTTTAGTGTTAAAAGTGCATGCAGCAATTCTAAACAATTTGTAAACATGTAACACTGTTATTTACATTCTAATATGATTCTGTTCAGTTGAAAAAAAAACACAGAAAAAAAAAGAGAAGAAACAAGTCCAACATTCAAAGACTTCCCTTCCTCCAGCACCCCAGACAGGACTATCCACTCCACGGCCTAGTAGTTCATATCTAAGTCCACAGCCTAGCCCACAGCACCCCCCTCAACAATACGCTTCACGACCTGCGACTGATGACGGTAAAGTTATGCAAGGGAGTGATGGTGAAAAACAAATACCAATAATTGTATAGAAGTCAAGAAGACTAAGGTTCGAAACAAAAACAAATAACCTAAATTCTTATCTTGTACTTTCTGTAGATGACTCGCTTCCATCTTCACCGGCGAGACATTATACAGACAATGATGGTAAAGTTATGTATGGTAATGATGATGAATGATGACATTTAACAGTAATTCTATGAGCCAAGACAACAAAGAGTTTGTAACAAAAAAACATAACATTGAATTATTGTTTTGTACTTTCTGTAGATGATTCAATTCCCTCTTCAATCAAACCACCATCGCCAATCTACACTGGTGACGGTAAAGTGGCGGGTGGAGAGGGTGGTCAAAAGCAAACTAGTAACTCTTATCCACAGGTTATATCAGTTATCTGTCTATACTAACACTGCTTTTTACACACTACTCAGGTGACCGAAGAGAAACCATGCCCATCTGGGCAAAGAATATAAACGGTAATACATTATGTAGTTAAAAATTGTGACGTCTTGTAGAAACACAGTGTATGCAAATGACAACAACTTCTACTAAATACACTCCTCTCTTCTCAACTTATATTTTTTTACAGCGACATTGGAGGTTCTGCTTCGCAAAGTGGAAACTATGGAGCAGAACCAAAGAGAGGCTCTACGTTTGCTTCAGGCAAAACAACATGGGGACCCTGGGGAAGCTACTGTGGAGTTAGAGCAAGCCCAAACTCAGGCCGAACTTAATAAACTCGAAGAGCACCTTAAAAATAGGGATTTCACAAAAAAAATGGTAAATGTACAAATAATAGTGAAGTGACGTTAGGCTATAGTGTACACATAAACTTTTTTTCATGAGTTCCCTGTTAGTGGGTCACGCTAGTAGTTAAGTTGTTAGAGAGATGAGCAGTCCATTTTCAAAGACCTATTAATTTGGTTACCACCCCCCCAAAAAAAACCACCACCACCATGTGTAAAATACAACGCAAATACTTGCCTTAACCATGGTTGTGTCCTTTCCTTAGATTTCCCATCTGAGCCTCGTTGGTGGGTCCAATCCTGGGGAGTGTGTGAGGAGGGTGTTGTGCTCTGTGGCCTCCAACTATGTGTGGAGCAGCTACAGCCTTAGGGGGAAAAAGGGGAAGATGCCACTGCTTGGCACAGCAGTGGGCAGTACCATTAAACGTAAGTTCAAATATGTGCAAACAAATCTCTTTCAGTGTCCCTGGCTGCTTTTTTGTCTTTGTATTGGAGGATGTTTGTTATGGAATGCTTTCAATGCATCACATCTATTTACTAATATATTGACTGCTCTCTTTAACAGAGGCACTTTATCTTTACTATATTTTGAATTTATTACCTGCCGTTGTTGCTGCTCAGGAGTTGAAGGGGACCAAAGACTTTCACTCTTGTGCTTTTGCTGAAATGCAACAACACTGAATTTGAATTAGACCTGATAGGGAATTAAATAGCCTAGTGCAAGACATGTTGACATCACACATCTGTACACATGTATCTCATGTATAGCTAAAGGCTATGTTTTTCTGGAGTATATTTTTGTATGATAACAAATTCGATCTTATAGCTATGTGATTTTAACAGATTTTTAAGTCCTTGTGGCTACAGCAGAACAACACCGTGGATTACCAACCATTACCACTCTCATTCATACTATATTAAATTGTCTGGATTCAGATGAAAGATAACTAATATACATATGTTTTGGTTTATATCATTAAAGAAAAACTGATAAAACCACTATATATTTTCTTAAAGCATATACCCTCTAGATGTCATTTAACAGTTTGTTTACTATGGCCGACGGCTTTTGCATTTTGGCAACAATGTAGGGGGTTTGACTTACATCTAGAGGGTATGCTTTCAGGAAACACAGTTTTGGTGAGTTTATTCAGTTTTCTTTCTACAAACCAAAATGTGTTAGCTGTGCACTTTATCTGAATCCATACAATCCCTTTCATTTTTAATGAGAAGGCTACTTGAGAGGCTGTTGAAATCACAAAGCAACAAGTTCCAACTTACTATCACACAAAAATATACTCCAGAGATAAATAGCTTGGGTGGGGTGTAGTGAGAATTTGCTACCCGAGTGTTGGTGACACGCCCATTTTTTGGCCTGTGCTGTGGTTCATGGAGTAATATGCTTTCAGAAAAATAAAGTGACTAATTTGTCTGAAATGTCATCACGAATCCAATCTTATTACAGAGGCGATCATGAAATGGAAGCCAGGGCTGGGAGAGAAGGACGTGGAGCTGCTGATAGCGGAGGTCCTAAAACATGCCCCTGCAGCCCACTCCAAAAGTTTAAAGGTGAGTTGAAACGAGAGAGGCATAAATATCCCTCCAAATCAATTAAAAGAACATGCCGACTATTAGGGAACTGGCTATACTTGCACGAAATTGCTCTAATAGCCTACGTTTCTTTTCCGGTGGAGCCAGGTGTGTTTGAACCTGCCGCTATTGTTAATGCAATTAGCGTCTACGGACCCGGTTGGGTGTTGCACCTAGTAAATCAGCATGTTACGATTAAGGATTTATGCGTGTGTTCAAATTTATATTAATGGGCAAACAAGATATTCAGTGTAGGAGTGTAAGATGCCGTTACAAGACAGTTACGCTCCACCTGAAACAAACGAATGCACTGAGCCTTTTGTGCAAGTCCATTATCATATTTTTGTACACCACCTCAAAATGATATGCGGATCCATGCCCTACTTTTTAAGCTTGTTCACAAGACGTGCAGTTACTCGTCTTCGTCTTCAAGCCAAACAAGGCTAACCTTCTAAGCGAGACATCTTTGTGCAACAAGCTACAACACTCGCAACAATGAAGCTGATAGCCTAGCCAAAAACAAATCATGTTTCACTAGCATTACAGCTATAGCAGCAATATACTGTAGGCCTACAGTTTTAGCAGCAACATGCTGGTGGATCAACACAAGATGATATCTCCATGTTAATAAAGTAGGCTAACTGTGAGACGTCATATAGCCTATTAAATGTGCATAGGCTACTGGATCATACCGCGACCATTTTTCACTCTCGCGTTCTATCAACGCATTTACAATCCTCAATAATGCTTCTAAAAAAAACACAGACTGATAACGAACTAAACTTTACAAAGGAGCAGTATCAATACTTACGGGTGGGCTATCTGAACACACAAAATTATAATATTTAAGACAGAAACACCATCCGCATCTCGCCTACTATTTCCGCGACTTGATAGCCGTCGGCGCATCCTCACACTCTGATCTACACTGAAAAAAAAAGTTCCTTGAATTTACATGATTTTAATGTGTACATCGGTCCCACATAATCAGAATGTGTCCAGCTGACACAATTTTTACACTTTTGTTCTAGTTAATCGTTTCTTGTAAAACCTACACATTGAAATCACATCGTATTACATAAAAAAATCATGTTGAATGAAGATAATACCTTCATATTTATGTAATACCAATGTATTGTGTAATGCAAAAGTAATTTTATCATGTCAATAGTAATAGATTGTAAAAGGTACTTCTAACTTCATTTATTAATGCTAAAAAAATAAACTCTTAAAGTTTTATGTCCCTATAGTAACAGAACAGTGTGTTTTAACTGTTTTTTCTTTCTTTCTAGAATTGCAGACATCTGTTATATATCTTTTTACTGAAAAGAGTCAAGTCAGTTTAGTAGTCAATTTTTATTGAAAGCAACATGAAATACACAGTATTGTTTTTTATCCAGCAATTGACAAATGGAAAAAAGTGCAGCAAACATCACAGGGAAAGGAGAAAGATAGAGGAGTGAGAGAGGAAGAGGAGAGAGAGAAGTGAGAGAGGGAGAAGGGGAGAGAGGGAGAGAGAAGGGGGAAGAGAGAGAGGGAGAGAAGAGAAAGAAAGTGAGAGATCAGGCCTGAAGACTGATGGACCAGATTCAAAGATGACTGACCAAAAGGTGACATTTCTAGTTCCTAAAATAAAGATAATTAATAATTAATAATAATAAAAAACATCCACAAAAAGATTTCATGACCCGTGGTCACTCAGCCATTGATAGTCCTTTCAGGTTTCAACATAGTAAAAACAGTATTTCTTTTTCAAAAAATAAAAATGGAAAGTCATTCACTGAAACAGGTTGTTCTTTAACCAACCTTTGGAGTTTGCCTTCATCCAGCTCCATGAAGATTTTTTACAATGCCTCAAAGGTGTATCTAAGCACGGGCAGGTACATGAGGTTATCAACTCCGACATCATCAGTGACAGCTAACGGCCATGTAGATCTGTCAAAAACTTTATTCCTTGGAGTACGACCCCAATGTCCTCATGTTCTCTCAGGACATAAACCTCAACAGTTGTCTTCAACTTCATCCATGACCTGAATTAGGCAGACAAATGCACATAACAGTAAGAAAATGAGACCCTCTAACAAAGCCCTATTGAGAAATGAATGTGAAAAATAGACATGTTCATGTACATACCACATATTCCTGCACAAAGTTTTCAGGATCTTCCCCCGTGTAGATACAGAGTCCCTTCAGGAGACACTCGGCCAGCATCTATATCACACTGAAATAAAAACATTATTGATTAGCACGTTAATCCAAGTTTCATTTAAGTCAGCCACTGTTGTAAACGACCATATGATAAAAAGAAACAAAAAGTTAGACGAATACAATAGATAGATACTTTATTCTTCCCGAGATCATCACAAATTTTAGGATGTGATGAATAATAGAATAATAATAGAACAATATGTGAAGAAGTATCAATATCAACATGATCAAAAATATTAGCCTCTGTAAGGTTTGCATGATTAAAACTCTGCATTACTCACATCAGTAATTTGCTTAATCATTGCTTGGAGACAGGAACTTGGATTGAAGTGGGACAATTGTGATTCTTTTGAAATTCCGTGTTGATCTGAAATAAGATTAGCAGGAAGAAAATTAGTTTCATACGACAGTGCCAGACAAAACATACGCATACTGCACCACACATCTGGCATAACAGGCATTTATTGGTGTATAAGACATTCATTTTATCAACAGTAAATTCATAAATAAATAAAAGATCAAACTTCAGTGACTTCAAACAGTAACATCACTACATCTTAGACTCAGTAACAAAAAAGTTGTATGCGTACACTGTACTGCCTGTTTTTTTGCCTGCACAAACAAATCAAAATATTTATATTTCATATTTTCATCATATGGGGAGACAACTTCCTAGGGCTAAACGTTTTTGGATGCTATAATGTAACTTTGCAAATGGCTTTTTGTCCACATGGCTATGCTAGCTTGCTTTTAGGCAGCCATTTGCTGGCAACACACTTGGCGCACACAGGCTAACAGGCTTTTCACTCACATACAACTTATTATGCTTCAAACGTGATCAAATTAATGGACTGTACCAAACCAACCCCAATTTAGCTTTACTATGATTTATGTATTTTTCCAACCGCCCAACAGATGCAGCTAACTGGTTGGTTAGGCTAACGTTAACTTGGTAGAAAGAAACGGACCAAAAAATAATACAAAGACATCAAGGGTCAACTTTGCAACGCTGTAATACTGTAAGAAAACAGCTAGGAGATTTATCGTCTAATATAACATGATCATAAGGTTGATAAACTTACCCTTCAGTAGGCTAATTCGATTTGCCATTCTCTCTTCCACTTCAGTCACTGATGATAGATATCCAAACTTTAACGGTCAAACCATGCTTCAAAAACTTCTTCTTCTACTACTATGTATTTTTTTTAATGACACATTACAGCCACCTGCTGCTCTGGAGTATGTCTGAACTTAACATTTTCACTTTCGATCAACACAAGAAAAATGTCTACATCCAGCATTCAAAATTATCTCTTGAAATCTACTTAATTAAAACACGTTTGCAAGCGGAATATAAAACAATCATGTTGCATATATCAAATTAATTTGTGTCAAATCAAAGACCCCCTATTTCCATTTTTTTCAGTGTAGGCTACAAGCGCAAGGGCGAAGTAATGACCCAGCAGCAGCAAAAAGTCTAGCATAACCAGCTATTGGCATATCCTATTTAAGTTTTGACTAAATGTAAAATGACTTTTGACTGAATGTAAAATTAATATAAATGCACTTACCTGTTGTTCTCTTTTATTTGTTCTTCACAGGGTCGGATGGAACGGCAGGTGGAAGACCATCCGCAAAATTGATTTTTTTAAATAAAATATAATAAATTGATATTTGTTAGTGTACAGCTGTCTTTTCTTTTGAATAGGCTCAACATTAGCAACAGCCATCAGTCAAAATGCAGGTAAAACATGAATGTGGCTTGTCTAGGCTCTCAACTAGATTTTGTGGGTTCTATTAAAGGCAAATGAGAACTCTCATAACTCTGACCGCACCTGCTTCGCTGCGTGGCAGTCATAATAAATTGATATTTGTTAGTACAGTTGTCTTGAATAGGCTTGGAGTCAACATTAGCAACAGCCACTATAGCCAAATGCAGGTATATGAATGTGGCTTGTCTATTTTCAGACAACTAGATTTTGTGGATTCTATAAAGGGCAAATGAGGACTGCACATGCAGATCCGCCCTAACGTGCTGGCGACATTATGGCAACCTTTCTCAGGAAGGTTGCTACAATGTCGCCAGTATGTCTTTTGATTGCCGCGACGTGGCGGTTACGTGGAGGTTACGTGCGAGAAACGTTGCCAAAATATGTTGCGTCAACGTAATCGCGTCTTTCACCCGCACGTGTCGGCAACGTTAGAACTTACGTGGCGGCAACGTATGTTTGGTAATAAAGTTACGTAACCGCCACGTAACGGCGACGTAACTGTGTTAGCTGGGATACACCTTTGTACCTGACAAAATGTACAGTATGTGAGTACTGAAGCTTCTCACTTAAACTTCACTTGATTAAACTTTCCCGTCCCCTTTCCTTATTGTTTCTTTTCAGACAAGATATGCCATACCACAACTTCTGACCACACCACTTCATCTGAGTCATCATCTGAGTCCTCTTCCACCAGTAATTCATCTTCCTCTTCTTCCTCCAATTCTTCATTGTCATCAGACGATGAAAGTCATAAGAAAAGGCGTTACAAAAAAAAGCATACAAGGAAAGACAAAAGGCATCGGAAGGAAAAGAAGTCGGCAAAAGCAAGGCATCGCAAAAAGCACAAGAAGGAACAGAAGTCCGCAAAACCTGAATGTGGACAAAGAGGTGAGTCATAAGGGAGGGCTCCTGTTTACAAAAACAATTACATTAATACACAGGATTAAAGTTAAAATCCCTTGTGCCAAAATCCAAGGTAAAAACACATTCAGAAGCCCCTACTCAAAATTAACTTTAAAAAGCACGCTACCCACAAATCCACCAACAAATGGTCACAAACACAAGACAAATGGCCCATCCAACAGCAGTATATAGTATGTGGCATGTCATTGGGGTTATCAAGTGGGCACCCTCATTCACCGATGTTTCGTTAAGTTAGGCCCACGACACCTCATGAAGGCTTAACAGTGAAACCAGCGTCCTGGAGACACTCCCCTCCATGCTGCCACCATATTACCACTTTGAAATATCCAATACCCAAAATACTCTTAACCAGCTTAGGCATGGTCAAGTTATGGGTGATGCATGTTAATGTCAACAATATTTTGTCTCATCTCACAGTCCAGTTAATCTCTATTTGTTTTATTTCTTACTGATGCAGCTTCCAGTCCAAAAGACATCGTTGCAAGGTACAAGAAGGTTCTGCGGGCTTACAACCGTGGAAAAAAACTTGGGGAAGCGTGTACCATTGCTGGTGTTACAGAGGTGACCGTTCGATCAAAAGCAGCTATCCCAGAGTTGGCTATAGCTTCACCAGAAAAATTTGAGGAGCTTTTGGCAGGCTACAACAAAAGAGGAAAAATTTCTGATTTTCTAAGTAAATGTGAAGACCTTATTGAGAATGATACACAGGTCAGAGCTGAGATAGCAAAACTCAAACATGAGGGCAATCTCATACCCTACATTAAGAGGGAGCCGAAGTAAGCCCCCCGCCAACAACCCTCTTATGTTTAAGCAGTGTTCATTCATGTTGTGTTCATGTTTACTGTCTGATTGTCTGAAGAGGCAGCAGAAGTAAGTGCCCCTCGCCCCACCACCCTGTTTTGTTTATGCTGTGGTGTTGCAATGAAGGATTGATAGCCTTTTAAGCTATTATGTTTTTTGTTTAATTTTTATTTGCTTATTGCCCTCCTCTGATGGATCAGAAGTTTTGATTTCAATAAATATCTCTTGATATTAAAGCCAATTGTGATGTGTGACAATGCTTTACAATGTGTTAAGCATCTGTAATTGCAGTGTATGTAAAGTGTTATTGTTTTCATTATCACTATTGTCATTTAACAATATTTGACTTTAATCGGCAAAGTCATAAGTTAAGTACAGAACTATGAACACCAGTTACAACTTCAATGTGTTTATACATTGTTTGCTCCAGGTATATCCCATCAGTTTGAAATACAGCATTTTTGGATCATTTACAAATTGTTCATTAAAATATAAGACTAAGATGTAACTTCATAATAGCCACCCAAAATTTTGTTTCATGCAGTCATTTTCCATCAATTGATTATAAGATTGACATTTTTAGATAATTTACAAATTGTTTATTAACATATAAAAGACTAAGATGCAACTTCATAATAGCCATTAAAAAAAAGGTTTGATGCAATCATTTATCATCAATTAATTATAAAAAGTACATTTTTAGATAGTTTACAAATGATTTACTACCAAATAAAAGACTACGACCCAACTTTATCATAGCCATCTGAAAAACAAATATTGTAATTGTTTTCTAACTAACTGTTAATCAATAGAACATCATTTATAGTTCAATAGTTAATCAACCTATGTAATATGCATAGGCGTTGTGTATATGGCTATGTAAAGGCCTACAATCAACATTATAATCATTAACAATAACTCAATATATCATTATTAATAATACGATATTTGCAATAATAATGTAGCTTATTAATATAAAATAAATTGAAATCAAGCTATCACTAAACGGATATTTTTTAGAGTAGAGTAGAGTAGAGTGAGAGAGTGAGTGAGGTAGAGTAGAGAGGTAGAGTAGAGTAGAGAGGTAGAGTAGAGTAGAGTAGAGTGAGTGAGTCAGTGACGCCACTCTTGACCTACATAAATTCAAATATGCTTTATTGGCACGACACACCATATGATGCATTGCCAAAGCGTTCACAGTAATAATAATAATTAAAGAAAATACAAATACAAAATGATATAAACATGTACAAACATTACAAACATTGTTACACTTCCGTCACACACACACACACACACACACACACACACACACACACACACACACACACACACACACACACACACACACACACACACACACACACACACACACACACAGCACGTCACAACCATACAAGACCATTGTCTGTACACGTCCACAGGAAAACCAAGACAGGACAAAACAAAACAAACAGGAGACATGGTGTAATAGACTGGGGCTGGGGAGCAGTGTTATGTTGAAGGGTGGAGGTAGTGGGGTGATTATCTTAAGTAATGCCTTCTCTCAGGTTATGGAGTGAGGACACATAACTGGCTGCCAGTATGCATGTGCTGGTGTCCTCACCCAAAACTACAGCAAGTTTTTTCTGTTCCTCCAGTTTTGTGAAGTTGGGAATGATGTTGTTCAAAATGGTGAAATATTTGTCTCTTTGGGACCGATATTTGTCACAGTAGGGATGAGCTCTTGGGATTTAAGTGCTTTAAAATGTAGTGAATTTTGAGGGCTTAATTTTAGATGAATCCAGAATTTTAGTGATCGTTTTTGGATATTAATCAATAGTGGAAATCGGCCTAATTCTGCCCTGCTAGCATTTGTGGGTACTTTTCTTTGGATATGTAACAAATTTCTACAGAATTCAGCATGCAGGGCTTCGATTGGGTGTTTGTCCCATCTTGAGTAGTCGTGCTTACTGAGTGGACCCCATATTTCACTTCCATAAAGTGCAATTGGCAAAATGACTGTCAAATATTTTGGACCAGATTTTAATTGGTATATCTATTTGATGAAAATTTCTTTTTATTGCATAAAATGCTCGTCGTGCTTTTTCTTTTAGTGCATTCACTAAATATGTATGTGAATGGCTAGGTTGAGAGCTCTATCTAGTGTGTAGCATTCAAAGAAGTGGGCATGCATGGTGAATATCTGTCAGGATTTCCCCATGCACACCACACTTACCCTGTGTAAGATGTATGCCTCCTCTGTAATGTGTGCATTAAAATAAGTGAGGCATGCAGATAGACACCTGATGAGGTATCTACCTGCACTCCACCCTTACCCTAGCCTGTTTTGTAGTTTTGTTTGTGTTTTATGAATGTCACCTAATATGTAGTGCAATTAAAAGAGAGTAAGCGTGCTGTAAGCACTTAAATCCCAAGAGCTCAGCCCTAAGCCCAGTCCCCTATGTCAGTTGGTCTCGGATTTAACTAACCCAATAACCCACAAATTGTCCAGACCAGCACTGCTTCCCAACAACCAATCAGAATCAACCAAATTAACAAGAACAACAAGAATTCTTATTTGGAACACTGGAAGAAAGAAACAAAATTACAACACAAACTAGAATGTTACATTGGCATACGAAAAGACTATCAATTGGCAGAGTATCTCCACACTGTCAGAGATACGAAGCAGAGACAGATCCTCACCAAGTACAGGCTGAGTGACCACAGTCTAGCCATAGAGAAAGGCAGGCACAAGAAGTCATGGCTGCCCAAAGAGCAAAGGACATGTGGTCACTGTCAGGGGAGGTAGAGTCAGAGGTGCACTTTCTGCTACACTGTGACAAATATCGATCCCAAAGAGACAAATATTTCACCATTTTGAACAACATCATTCCCAACTTTACAAAACTGGAGGAACAGAAAAGACTTGCTGTAGTTTTGGGTGAGGACACCAGCACATGCATACTGGCAGCCAGTTATGTGTCCTCACTCCATAACCTGAGAGAAGGCATTACTTAAGATAACCACCCCACTACCTCCACCCTTCAACATAACACTGCTCCCCAGCCCCAGTCTGTTACACCATGTCTCCTGTTTGTTTTTGTTTTGTCCTGTCTTGGTTTTCCTATGCACGTGTACAGACAATGGTCTTGTATGGTTGTGACGTGCTGTGTGTGTGTGTATGTGTGTGTGTGTGTGTGTGTGACGGAAGTGTAACAATGTTTGTAATGTTTGTACATGTTTATATCATTTTGTATTTGTATTTTCTTTAATTATTATTATTCCTGTGAACGCTTTGGCAATGCATCATATGGTTTGTCGTGCCAATAAAGCATATTTGAATTTGAGTGAGTGAGTGAGTGAGGTAGAGTAGAGAGGTAGAGTAGAGTAGAGAGGTAGAGTAGAGTGAGTGAGTGAGTGAGAGAGGTAGAGTAGAGAGGTAGAGTAGAGTAGAGAGGTAGAGTAGAGTAGAGTGAGTGAGGTAGAGTAGAGAGGTAGAGTAGAGTAGAGAGGTAGAGTAGAGTAGAGTGAGTGAGGTAGAGTAGAGAGGTAGAGTAGAGTAGAGTAGAGAGGTAGAGTAGAGAGGTAGAGTAGAGTAGAGAGGTAGAGTAGAGTAGAGAGGTAGAGTAGAGTAGAGTAGAGTAGAGTAGAGTAGAGTGAGTGAGTGAGTGAGTGAGTGAGTGACGCCACTCTTGACCTAAATATGTATGTGAATGGCTAGGTTGAGAGCTCTATCTAGTGTGTAGCATTAAAAGAAGTGGGCATGCATGGTGAATATATGTCAGGATTTCCCCATGCACACCACACTTACCCTGTGTAAGATGTATGCCTCCTCTGTAATGTGTGCATTAAAATAAGTGAGGCATGCAGATAGACACCTGATGAGGTATCTACCTGCACCCCACCCTTACCCTAGCCTGTTTTGTAGTTTTGTTTGTGTTTTATGAATGTCACCTAATATGTAGTGCAATTAAAAGAGATTAAGCGTGCTGTGTGCTTCCAGGACAAGGCATGTGCATGAGCATATGAGGGGGGTGCACAACGGGGGCCCAGGGCCAATGGATAACCCACAGGACCCAACCAATGCCAAACCCACACAGCGACCCACCAGGACCGAGTCTCCCAAGCCATCCAATGGGGCCCCGGCAGAATGACAATGAGAGAGGCAGAGAGAGTGAAATTAGAAAAGTTAGAGTAGAGAGGTAGAGTAGAGAGGTAGAGTAGAGAGGTAGAGTAGAGTAGAGAGGTAGAGTAGAGAGGTAGAGTAGAGAGGTAGAGTAGAGAGGTAGAGTAGAGTAGAGTGGTAGAGTAGAGAGGTAGAGTAGAGTAGAGTAGAGTGAGTGAGTGAGAGAGGTAGAGTAGAGTAGAGAGGTAGAGTAGAGTGAGTGAGTGAGTGAGTGAGAGAGGTAGAGTAGAGAGGTAGAGTAGAGTAGAGAGGTAGAGTAGAGAGGTAGAGTAGAGAGGTAGAGTAGAGTAGAGTGAGAGAGTGAGTGAGGTAGAGTAGAGAGGTAGAGTAGAGTAGAGAGGTAGAGTAGAGTAGAGTAGAGAGGTAGAGTAGAGTAGAGTAGAGTGAGTGAGTCAGTGACGCCACTCTTGACCTACATAAATTCAAATATGCTTTATTGGCACGACACACCATATGATGCATTGCCAAAGCGTTCACAGTAATAATAATAATTAAAGAAAATACAAATACAAAATGATATAAACATGTACAAACATTACAAACATTGTTACACTTCCGTCACACACACACACACACACACACACACACACACACAGCACGTCACAACCATACAAGACCATTGTCTGTACACGTCCATAGGAAAACCAAGACAGGACAAAACAAAACAAACAGGAGACATGGTGTAATAGACTGGGGCTGGGGAGCAGTGTTATGTTGAAGGGTGGAGGTAGTGGGGTGATTATCTTAAGTAATGCCTTCTCTCAGGTTATGGAGTGAGGACACATAACTGGCTGCCAGTATGCATGTGCTGGTGTCCACACCCAAAACTACAGCAAGTTTTTTCTGTTCCTCCAGTTTTGTGAAGTTGGGAATGATGTTGTTCAAAATGGTGAAATATTTGTCTCTTTGGGACCGATATTTGTCACAGTGTAGCAGAAAGTGCACCTCTGACTCTACCTCCCCTGTCATACAGTGACCACATGTCCTTTGCTCTTTGGACAGCCATGACTTCTTGTGCCTGCCTTTCTCTATGGCTAGACTGTGGTCACTCAGCCTGTACTTGGTGAGGATCTGTCTGCTTCGTATCTCTGACAGTGTGGAGATACTCTGCCAATTGATAGTCTTTTCGTATGCCAATGTAACATTCTAGTTTGTGTTATAATTTTGTTTCTTTCTTCCAGTGTTCCAAATAAGAATTCTTGTTGTTCTTGTTAATTTGGTTGATTCTGATTGGTGGTTGGGAAGCAGTACTGGTCTGGACAATTTGTGGGTTAGGGGTTATTGGGTTAGTTAAATCTGAGACCAACTGACATAGGGGACTGGGCTTAGGGATGGGGATTCTTTTTCCAGACTATCGCTACAGCTGTCCAAGGCTTTTGCGGCGTTTTGCATTGCTTGACGCTGTTCCCTTGTTGGTTTGGAATTTGGTCACCTGTCTGATCAATGAGTTCAGGTCTATGGCTGTTTTCATCATCAGGTGTGAACGGAATTATTTTCACAAATGCAGGAGTAGAAAATACCTGTCTTCAATGTAGGTTATACCCTGAATACTCAGATCCTATGGCCATACAGTAAATCCTCAAATTATGGCCGAGATTATATTCTCTATAGCCGGGCCTCTGATAATAGCCAGGGGCATTGTTTATTCGAACAAATAAAGGCCAGGGTAATAATTGCCATGTGGGCTAGGCCTATTGGTCCACTTTTTTTATTGTTGATTTTTTTTTTATTGTTACGGTTTGATTCATATTCGTAATAAACCACACAGGAAGGAATAGGCCTACACACCTCTCTCTCACACACACGTGTGCGAATGTGTAGCCTATGTTGTTACATTTGCAATGAGTTTAATTTAGCCTAATTTTTGGGGGGCAAATGTTTAAATACAAAGTAAAATAAATGATAGTTTTGGCTTTGGAAAGTAATTGTTTCACTCATTATACAAATAGGCGCTGTTAAGGCTGTGGCAGGTTAAAGCGGCATTGGGCTTCTTTTGGGCTTCTTTTTGAGGTGAGAGTTGCTTATTTGTCTCGCAAGAGTTGGCAACACTGGACCAGCGCGAAATCATTTCCAACCATGTTTCCAACCGGGGACAACACGCGAACCCTTTCCTCCAAACAATGTTTTTTATATAGTTAATAGCAGTTATTTCAGGAGTAATCGTGTAAATAATAGTGTTTTGGTATTGAATGTTATATTTACCATCGTGTATTTTATATCGTGTGTGTGAAACCGGTTAACGTTAACGTTAGCAACATTGTGCAGTGCTTCATATCTGACTGCCATCCTGATGCATGGACCGGTGCATGGTCTGCTCTTGGACCACCATATTCAGTTTATTAACTTGCTGTGAATTATTACACAAAATGTTCATTAAATGTACGAAGAAGTATTTCTAGGTTAATGATTGATGATATGGCTCGTACAGTATGAAGGCTACAGTAGCCTAGCTAATGTTAACTAGCATTACCAACCTCCCTGCAAAACTCACCACACAACTTCGTAGGTTTGATAGGTCTTGTCCCTCATGCTGGCCCTTACAAAACCCACAAGCTGACCCTCGACACACAACAGTCAATAATGTGACCCGATTTAAAGTGGTTTTCACCCCTTTGGACACTCTTGATGTCGTCCTTGAAACAGTGAAAGATTCACGGGGGCATGGACGGTTTGCTAGTTCTAACCATTTTACTGCAGTGTCGTAGCATCCAGCCTGTGCTATCAGCTAGCTAGCTAGTTCAAAGGTTTAAGTACTTAATGGGGATATACCGGGCTTTTCAAGCCTCGACTAAGTTGATGTTTCATATAAACAACAATTCATATTCATAGAAACAACAAGGTCACTAAAACATAATATATTTCATACCTGTGTTGCAGCATGTAGGCTAATGTTAGCAGCATTATAATGACATTCTAATGTCTAAAAGGCTAATTATTAGCCTGTCGGCTAACTGAAAAGTTAAGTGTTCAAACTAGCATTTCCAGTGTTCTATTTGATGGTGTATTGGCCCTGACTAAGTTCGTGTTATATATAAACCACAATCCTTGTTGATACAAGTACCAATATTCGTCAAGAAAGTTTTTAATCACATTAAGAATTTCGCCATAGGCAGTAAAAGACTCCGCCATCTTTGTCAATAATTTTCGCTGATAAAGTTTCAAACTATGACCTTAACGGCCTTTCCACCAATCAGAGGCATCACTGTGGGATTGTGGGTAATGAAGTACTTATCCAAGACATCCTGAATAAAAGACATTTATCTCAAAACAAGGTTAGTGCCCCGTGAACTTTTGGAGTCTATATGAGCATACACAATCGCTTAGTACAGCCGTAGCTGGTTTTGAGTCTACCATGTGCAGTTAAGTTTTTATGGCTTATACCCGAATTGTCAATGGAGAAATTGCATTGAATTCTTACTTCCAGAAACTCCTGTGGGCGGGACTGTGATGCTCAGCCAAATTACTCTGGGGGGGGATCGTGCAGGAGACACTGTGCAGGCAGGAGTCAGCAGGATCCGTGTATACAGCCCAAAGATGAGGGCAACTAAGACACCTTAAAAAATGACGCAAACGGGTTTGTAAAGAGCAAAACATGAAGAGCGGAAAGAGAAGATTGACCTGGGTGTGATCTGGAAAACATTGTTAGAAGGATGCGGTGACCAGTGTTTCCCACAGAATTGAATTCCAATTGTGGTGGTTGGTTTGCAATTTAATACAACCTGGAAAATCATTGTGTGGTGGTCAATGTTGATATTGTGGTAGGCCGCTACAAATAAGTCAATGTATGGGAAACACTGGGTGACCCCATGGGTGGTGGCACCAATCCAGGGAAAGAGGGGTGAGGGAGAACCAGGACGCGGTCCCTGGCTGGGGAAGAGACACGGGCACGAACGCGGTTCACGCTACACGCTGGTGTAGGGGAGAGTGGGGTGAGTTGTGCCAGTTTTTACTTAAAGTGACTTAAAGTGACTAAAGGGAGGCCATGATAGCAATGCTTCCAACTACAATATGAACATATATTTCAGGATGTGGTGCATCTCTGGGAACAATCACTTTCGATCTGAAATATAGTATTTAAGAGATATAGCTTTCTGAAAAAAAGTGGTCTTGTGGCACAACTTGCCCCCGGTGCGGGGTAAGTTGTGCCTTTGAAGAGAATCCATTGGGGTAAATTGTGCCATAGATTATTGAAGTAAAACAGTATATTTTGATCTCAGACACAGTAATGCTTTATAAAAGCTAGACAAATTCAATACAAAATTACTTATTTAAAGTTATTTTACAACATCAAAGGCCAGTTTTCTACAAGCCTATTGCGCCACATGAGCACATCAAAGGTCATTTTCCGTTGCCACACCATTTCATCCATGTTGTAGATCTTGTGTGGAGGGAAGTCATACCTGAAATGAGATTAAAGTTTTGTTGATCAGAGAAGTTTACAGCAGATTTAGGTGGTTGGATGTGGTTGTGTAGATGTCAACTCTGCTACTACCTAGAGATGATGTTCCCCCTCTCCTTCCCAGGCTTCCTGGTCAGTGTGTGTGTGTGAGAGAGAGAGGGAGAGAGAGCATGTGTGTGTGAGAGAGAGAGAGAGAGCATGTGTGTGTGAGAGAGAGAGAGAGAGTCCTGTACACAGGAGTGTCTTTCTGGGGCTGACATGTCAAAGCCATATGATTACCTGTCCATCACTTTAGGTTATCAAATAACTCCCCCACGTTGTGCCTATTAATGGCAGTAGCTCTACCAACAGAGGTTGCTTCAGAAGTGCGGCATGACAAATGACGGCGTGCTTTAAAGGCTCCAAACCAATCACATCCTAGAAAATATTAAAAGTTTATTAGTATTATTAGCATATCTCTTAAATTGTCCCTTATTGAGCCCTTGAGTCCCTTGTGTTTAGATAAGTTGAAGCTATACGCTCTAAATAAGTACCCAATTTTGCTTCTCTTATCTGCATGAGCATTCCTGGGAAATAATTGATAAACTTCCCTTTTACTTCTTTCCCTTTTTATTAATAAATGCACATAACCAAACCTGCTTTTTCCTCTCTGATCCAGCTGGCAGGGATATCGATGTCATTTCTTTTTGCGTACTCAAGAGCAAGTTCACAGCATTTCATGGGACTTAGACCGTGAAACATTACTGCTAGTGCCTTAATATGTTCTGCCAGCTCCTTCTCCAAACAGTATGCCCTGCCTGTCTTCTTATAACTCTGTAGCATGATGGTATATTTCTATTTTTGGTCTAAAATTAAGACTGTCACATAGTTTTAGTGATAAAATGTAAGGATAAAATGCACAATTACAATAAAATAATGTTTAAAACATTTATAAGTGGGGGTGAGTTGTGTCACTGGCACAACTTAACCCAGGCCCTTTGGCACAAATCACCCCAACCCCACCATTTTGGAAAAAATGCATCATCCATCAGATTTGAGCTAACATCATGCTAGCTGTATAGACTCATAATGTAGCTTACCAAAGCACTAAAACATGTGTGAAATCTTTTCAAACTTGTCTATAACTGTTTTGACACAACAATCAAAAAAACATGATCATAGAAATTTTACTTTGAAAGGCAAAAAACAGTTTTTTCAACTTAAATGTGCTTACCTGTCATGCAATGAGGCTCTCTTCTTTGCAGGATGAGTGAAATGGCTGTGTCTTCAAAAATGTGTGGTCACATGACCCAATTTTTTCTATAGTTTCCTAGAAATAGGGGGTGGCACAACTTCCCCACTGGCACCAATCACCCCACTCTCCCCTACCTGTGCTCCCATGGTCAGCTAGGGAAGGCTTTAATATGCTGGCACTCAACACAGAGGAAGGCGGAAAAAAAAAAAACTCCCAAACACTTTAAAGGAGAAAAAATTCCTTCCTTGCCCTCTTAGCAATGAGCGACAGAGCAACAGCTCCTGTGCATCAGCTGCCTTACAGCCAAAGCCGGCATTGAGGTGGGGGTAACTGACCTCAACTCCGCATCTCACACACACTGGGACTCCATATTTGTGCATGTCTGGATCAGAATGATACCAGATTGTTGCGGCACAGAATCTGGCCGAATGACAGTTCAGCTTGGTGTACATTAAAGGTTAGCATCATGAACACCGCAGCGCAATGCATATTAAACTGTTCTCATCACAAATCAAACGCCGATATTCTTCAAACAGGCAAAGTGGTAAGCAGTCAGCAACATGTAGATGCGTTAGCTGTAGAACGCAGCTGAGTTGGTTAGCTGTTTGTTATGTAGGTCTACTACTTATCTTTAATGAGATAGAAACTCGTAAAGTTATTATTAAAATCATGTAGCAGGAAATGGCCTACAAGCTAAGCTAGAACCCACTGCATAGCCCACGGTGACACACACACTGACTAGCAGGAGTAGGCTATAGTCAATAGCCTACTAAAATCAAAACAGTAGGCTAGGTAATTTTAGCTAACGTTATACAATTACCCTTGGCAAACGGCAGCAGTTTGTAGCCTAGTACCAACTTCATGTGTAGGCTAACCATTAGCCATCTGCAATGAGGGAAAGCTAGTTGCTTGCTAAAACAAACAAAGTGGCAAGAGATGTATGTAACGTTAACGTGTTAGAAGTTACAAGCTGGGACCCACGCAAATCACGGAATACAGGCACATTGGCTACTGAAGCAAATTTGAGTGACAAACAACTTAGGATAGACAACACGTTGGTTAACACAATTCCAAGCAAACTTTACCAAAGAACCACGAAGGACTGGAAGCCTGATTTATCAGAAATGTCACGTCTATATAACATGGCCGCTTGCAATGCTCAAGTGTGATTCACGGGATATTTAGCCTACACTGACTTCAGTTCACCCTATGCCTCCAGACAAGCAGTAGCCTAGTGGCTACTCCATGAGCCTGTAACTATTAACACAGCCAATGTGACCGAAAAGTTGTTAGCTAAAAACAGGCAAATAGCAAAACAAGTGTCTTCATCTAGTAGGCTATACATGTTTGTGACATGTATCTCAACATTCAGCAGGAACGAGTGGGCTTTACAACCAGCTCTAATACAAAGCAACAAGATAAGAACTACCTCCCTCCAGTAGTTTCCCATGCAACCTAGACCATGATCGTCTGTAACAGATAATGGGCAGCAAGTTCTGCTTGACACAAGCGAGCAAACCGGTAGCCACTGCGAGCGGAGTAAAACCGATGGTGCAACTCCCCGCGCCGGCGGCGGGGATTCTTTAGCTAAACGGCCCTAAACCGTTTCCCATGCATTTCCAATGGTAGTCCTAAACCACTACGGATGTAATATTATTTTGGCCGCCACTTCCTTTTTGGCGCTGTTTTGCGGGTTTTTTTAGGCCATTTCCGGTCTCCTAAAATCACTACGGATTGGCGGCCATCTTTGATTCATTTGTTGTGGTCGGCGTTACCCATAGATATATACACTAGATGTCGCCTTGACTACTGCTGTTCATTGGAACGAATGCGTCAATCGAGACGCCATCTTGCTTCAGTGATCCACTCCTCTATAATGCATTAGCGTCAATCTGGGCAAAGATCTAGCGAAAATAAAATCACTATAAATCGTCGAAATCTCAAGCAATTATCTAGTTTTTTGGGTTGTTCCAACTGACAGGCATGTTTTTATGGTTGAGTCTAGAGAAAACTAAGCTTAAGACGATAATAAAGATACATTTTACCCGTCTAGCCCCATAGACTCCTATTCATTCTGCACTAGCTAGCGGCGGCCCCTAGAGGAACAATGAGTAAACTGCAACCAGGTTCGATACAATGAAAGTAAACAGGCTCTGCTCTGGTTGAGGCCACATACCCCTCGTCTCGTTTACTCATGTAAGTTGTAATCTCACCAGAAGTTGCTGTAGATCTGTAGAACATTTACCTCTGCTACTACATAGGCTACGCCAGTCGTTACTTTTATAATCATGGGTCAGTGCCATGGGCAAACGAGATGTAGCTGAATTCATAAATGACAAAGCCATGAGAAAGGTGATTTTCTTACGTTTCAACAACAAAGAAGCCGATCTGCCATCATTGTGAGAAGTTCCCAAATGTGTCGCTAATCGCTAAAAAGGTTTTCTATCGCTGGGGATGGCCAAACGTCGCTAAATAGGTAACGCTGACAATACAGGAGAACTAGTTTAGCGCTTCAGATCCCTGTACAAAGATGGCGGCGGTGTTGACGCATGCTGAGAAGCAGAAGGCGACATCTAGTGTATATATCTATGGGCGTTACCCATAGATATATACACTAGATGTCGCCTTGACTACTGCTGTTCATTGGAACGAATGCGTCAATCGAGACGCCATCTTGCTTCAGTGATCCACTCCTCTATAATGCATTAGCGTCAATCTGGGCAAAGATCTAGCGAAAATAAAATCACCATAAATCGTCAAAATCTCAAGCAATTATCTAATTTTTTGGGTTGTTCCAACTGACAGGCATGTATTTATGGTTGAGTCTACAGAAAACTAAGCTTAAGACGATAATAAAGATACATTTTACCCGTCTAGCCCCATAGACTCCCATTCATTCTGCACTAGCTAGCGGCGGCCCCTAGAGGAACAATGAGTAAACTGCAACCAGGTTCGATACAATGAAAGTAAACAGGCTCTTCGTAGACAGGCTCTGGTTGAGGCCACATACCCCTCGTCTCGTTTACTCATGTAAGTTGTAATCTCACCAGAAGTTGCTGTAGATCTGTAGAACATTTACCTCTGCTACTACATAGGCTACGCCAGTCGTTACTTTTATAATCATGGGTCAGTGCCATGGGCAAACGAGATGTAGCTGAATTCATAAATGACAAAGCCATGAGAAAGGTGATTTTCTTACGTTTCAACAACAAAGAAGCCGATCTGCCATCATTGTGAGAAGTTCCCAAATTTGTCGCTAATCGCTAAAAAGGTTTTCTATCGCTGGGGATGGCCAAACGTCGCTAAATAGGTAACGCTGACAATACAGGAGAACTAGTTTAGCGATTCAGATCCCTGTACAAAGATGGCGGCGGTGTTGACGCATGCTGAGAAGCAGAAGGCGACATCTAGTGTATATATCTATGGGCGTTACCGATGACAGATATCGGACTTACTTTTTACTCTCAGGTAAGTTTGGTCTAATTATGCGCTATCCAATGAATGAAACTCGATATATTTTTGGATCATTTGTCTGATATTCATGATTTTACGTGATAATATCTTGTTAGCGCCGTACTGACACAAATTTTCTGCGACGAATTGGCTAGGCTAGCACCGCTTGTTTACATTAAAATAGCTAGGTTCGATCTCTCTGAAATGCGTTTAAAATGCGATCAGACTATTGATTTTACACATTGAGACCTTGGGGAATGTACTACTACTGTGTGGACTCGAAATGTAAAGGTTAAATATGTTTTAGATGCGTTAGAATATCAACCGCGATTAGAATGCTAAATGCATTGAAAATGAATGAGCTACCAATCGCCACTGTAATGACCTGACGATCACTGGAAATACTTTAAAAACGTGACCAGACACCCTAGCTCACTTCTTAAGAGCATAGAGATGGTGTTACAACAGTTTGGAGTTGGAATTTGAGGTGTAGATATGCTTTAGAAGTGTAAACATGTCAACCGGGAATTCCATGCTAAAAACAGAGTGATGAATGAACTATTTTTGTTTACTACTTTTACGAGGGCTGAGGGTCTCTGTAAATGTATTTAAGCCCTCATCAGATCATCTGGCTAGCATGTTTAGACCCTCTAGATGTATTTACTACAGTGTGGAGTCCAAATTCGAGGTCTAAGTATGCTTTAGATATGTAAACAGAACACCTGATTTTTTAACGTGTGTTAATGAGTACACCACTATCAAACTAATAGTGATGGGCTATTATTACAACTCCAGGGATCTGTGTGTGTCTTCAAAATGGATTCTGTATGGTGTGATTTAAATTGTTTGTCTTTTCCTCGTAGAAAGTTGCATCTGTGCCCTGCCCCCCTTTAGGTTTGAGCCCTCGTCCTCCCAACTGACCCCGTGGCCCTCCGCTGCAGCAGAACTGGCCCTTGAGTACCGCCAGAAGGGGACCACTACCTAGAAGATCAAGAGGGTGGACAGGGTGTACATGGAGGCAAGGGACACAGTGGCACTGAAAGGAGGTGACCCCAGAGCGTGATGTGCGTAGGATGATGGGTCGGGCGCTGATACAGCTGTGTGAGCTAAATCAAAGGATACTCTCTCAATGGTAGGTCAAATGTTTTAGCTGCTCAGTCCCTGTTATTTACAATAAGACCAGACAGTGCATGAGGAGACACTGTCATTACATTTTGAGGCCCCCGACACACCTGGCACCCCCACTGCACCTGAGACCTTTATTTCCCTGGGAAGCATCCAGGAGCCCTCCAAGCCCACCTAGGGAAAGTTCAGGTGGAGGTTCAGCTGCACAAAGCGGACAGCCCCCACCACCACCCAGGAGTGCCTGGTTCCTCAGGAGGAGTCCACCAGCTGCCTTCCCTTCATAAAAAATCTGAGGAGACTTCTTAAAAGGAACAAATGTTTTAGCACAACGCTGTGGTCATATTCAGTTACCCGCTTTAAGGACTGTACATAAATGGTGACATTTAATTATTTGTACAGGTCCGTGAGAACACAGAGGGAGACAGAAAGGACTGTGGTGGCACCTTGACCAGGCAATGCAGACGGGCTCAGCAGGGTCGACCCAGAACCCAGCAGCATCGGCAACGTATCGTCCAGCAGCAGTGGACCCACAGCCCAGCAGCAGTGGCGGTGTAGCGTCTGACAGCAGCGGCCGGTTCTGCAGTGGCGGTGTATCGTCTGACAGCAGCCGACCCAGGGCCCAGCAGCATCGACAGTGTATCGTCCAGCAGAAGCAGACCCAGGGCCCAGCAGCAATGGCGCTGTATCGTCCAGCAGAAGCAGACCCAGGGCCAGCAGCAGTGTCAATGTATCGCCCAGCAACAGCGGACCCAGGGACAGCACACACACGCGCTGCCACGGCTACACAATGCGCACACAAACACATCAGCACTCTACTCTCCCTCTCTCACACACACACCTTTTGATTTTGTTTGGTTGTTTTTTGTCATCTTTTACTCATGATACTAGCTACCCAGCTAACTCCTCGAACACACTACGGCATACACAAACACACACACACACACACACACACACACACACACACACCCATCCACTCTCATACCACACCACTACTGCTCTGTACACACTGAATCAAACACGCCTTGAACTCTCACTCTCACACACACCTTTTAATTGTTTTGTTTTACAGTCTTTTTTTGCAGTGTTACTATGCCATAGAAACCCTGTATTTCACATTCTCACTGCATCCTCCACACTACACACTTACTGTACATGCACCAGACTTCCTCACACATTCTGATGGTCATAGGTATTCATCACTCACTCCTCAAACACACACACACTTCATCATCCATCAACTCAGACATTCATTCAGATCTCCCTATACACTGCAACAACAAAGCCACACACAGTCAGACACACCTTGAAACATACACACACTTTATCCATCAGATCTCCCTAAATCCACTGAATCATCCACACATTACACTAGACACACACACACACACACACACGCATGCCCTTGCACCTTTTTCTAACACCTTATATTGACTTTAAAACACTTTTATTTAGAATGTTATGTACACATTTTCAGTGATAACAGGATTTTTCTTGCAATACAATGTTTGAATGGCCTACTGTTATGATCCACATTAATCATTCAAGCACTTATGTGAAATTGTAAGTTTAAACTAATAAAGTTGTCCTCCATAGAGGGGGGGTGGTGGTGGGCCAAAATAGTTTCATAGCAGTATTGCTTTATTCTCACTTGAATTGTTTGTACTTGTTACCATCTGTGGTGGAGTGCTACCAGCACCCCATAACTAATGTACATGATTATTCATAAATAAAGTTTATTTCATGAAAATTCTGCCTGTGACTTTTACATTGAAATGATCTCACCATCAGTACCTATCAACAAGATAAAATATACTATTAAACACTGTCTCAATCATGGATAAAGGAAGGATGACATTATAATATACATTATATGACTATACATTATAAGACTTTATTTTACATTATAAGACTTTATTTTATAATATAATACAAAGTTCATGTTAAGGGAAATAAAAAATACAGGACATTAAAATATTGGAGGAAAGCTCTTCCAGTATGGAGAGGGGACCAATTTGTTTACCCTGCATCTGTAAGACAAATGGAGAGAAAGGGAGGGGTAGAGAGAAGACAGTCTCAATACAAACACTCAGCAATCAGGTCTTTTAGAATTGTTCACATTTTAAAAGGTATTTCAAGAGTTTTTACAACATTTACACTCATTTCTACATTTCTACATACTCGTTTTTACTCGTTTTTACATATTCGTCATATATTTTGAATGCTTCTGTCGCGATTCGAACCCGCGATTTCGGTGGAAAATTGACACGATAATGATATGCGCACGTCAGATTAAGGCTTCGATTTGATTGGCTGTTTCTCCGTTACACCTATTCACGGCTGGCCCCCGCGGGTAGACTGCGAATAAATAACCTGACCGATTGAAGAAGGAGGCGTGGCAAATTCCGTCACGCTCCTCCCGAACTTCCGTTTGTAAAACGCCATTTATGGATGCTTTTGACTAAACTAGTGAGCTAATAACTACAGCACACTTGCCATACACATATCAACCATAAAACAGCTGACTGATGAAATTTGGAAGAATATTTGGGGACAATGTAGTGGAAAAGATGTTTGACTTTTTCAAGGGGATTTCATCCCTAGACCAGTAGGCCTATAGTGTGATGCCATATCATTAAAATATAACTGCCAAGGGATTTTCTTGTTATTTGTATCAATATGTCGGTTCAATTATGGAGTTGACATTTTCTGTCATGTTATGGTCATGGTAAGAACATGCTTTTCATCTTGTACGCCAGACTATATAGAATGTGGATGTGAGCAGCCACAGGGAGCAAGTGGAGGGCAACAGGCAGTGGACTAACAAGTACTAGAGCAGACACGTGGCCGTGTTCTGGAACATGTGTGTTCACATGCAGGCAGACCTATTAGGCCCACTCTGCCCATTATGAAATCAAATATAGTCTTTTTGACATCAATTTTATTGATTTTGTCGCCCGGATTATACGTGTGATAGGTCATGTGGAATCAAGAGTACACACATACACTGTATGCATTTGACCTGAGCATACATGCATGCAGAGACAGTTCGGCTGCCCTATAGTATACTGTACTGCAGGGTTTGACAGTTTGTCCTAGACCATAGAATGACTGTGATAATGTAGTGGTGCGGTGTGTTCACAACCAGGTATATGAATACTAGCAAAGACCCAAAGGGATAAAAGCTCAAACTCAAAGATTAGAACGAATAATGTCTGCATACAACACATCAGCCTTGTTCTACCAATACACATTCCTTGTGTTCACTGTGGTCAGGAACCATTCCAGTGAATTCAAATTGGACTTAGACACAGTAAATGAATGTTGATCCAAACTGAAAATGATGTAATCAGCTAATCATATACAATGATATACTAGAAGTGTTATTTTTATGTTAATATGTTTCTCACTGAGGTTTTGAAGCAGTTTGGCGAAATGTCTGCTTTTTCCACTGGCAGATGATCAGAACTGAACAAAACTACAGAGACAATGAGTAAAACATCTTAAATGGCATATGGCAACCTTATTCAAAAAGCTTTGTAAAATACTGATCTAAATGTGGCATCTTTGATGGTTTCCATGTTGTAGTTGCCAAGATGACACCAGAAGATTAATAAGAGAAACTAAGAAATTTAAAAAGGAGCAATATTCATCATCACAGGCATGTCTTTGGGGGTGGCAGTGAGCAAGCTACTCTAATTTTAGGAATATTCATATACATATTATCTGCAATATTAAGCCATCAGCTCCCCACTGCCTCTCTTAAGTGCAAAATCATGGGCCAAATATGTGGAGCTCCTGGAACCCTCTTATTTTTTATCATTACAATATCTAACATATCACTGTTTATATTACAGTACATTAATACTGTACCTACTTTGTGCTAAATTGCTTATGTTACAGTATTAATCCACTTTGTAAATAGAGAATATACTCTATAAAAGAATATCTTTACTTCAGTACAAAAAAATATTCAGAACTAAATAAAAACCAGAGACAATCTCCTATCGTCCTTCCATATTATGTCGTAAAAAGCAAAAGAACACTTGCCTCTAATCATAATCCTTCCCCACTGGATTACCTGGTATGACAATTATACTATATAAAAAATAAGACATTAATTATTCCAGTGAACAAAAATGACCATCACTGGTGAATGTGCCTTATATTACCATGTTTTCTTAATGTAGAATTACTCTATAAATCATGGAAAACATAATCATAACCAATATAGTTAGTCTAATTGTGACCTCTACGTGTAAGGGTAGGCCAATTCATCACCACACTATGGTTTGGCCATTGTGTTCCTTCTACAGTACAGAAATGAGTTGACCTCAAAACGAGGGGCTTTGGCTATGTGGGAGATGTTCAGCAATCTGTCGCCAGTGGTACGGTGCCGAGTCAGCAGGGGCTAACAGACGCCTGCACTAATGAGGGGGAAGATGGCTCACCTTGTCACTCAGATCCCGAGAGACATAGAGCAGCACGTCACGAGCCACATCTGCAAAACACTGTTCCTTGGACACCTGTGGCCAACCCAACCAAAGAGACATATGTCTTAATGTAGCCTTTGATAGCAATAAATGTATGGTTAAAATGGATAATAATTTAACTTCAAGACTACTTTTAGTTAGCCATGTAACCCTTCATGGTTTTAAACAAAGACACCATCCCCTCCCCCAATGGAATGCTAATGTGCTGGTTACTTACACAGGACAAAGGATATTACCTTGATATAATGTATCCATGTGTCATGAAATGTAAATGTATTCATGTTTGGTATCATTCTGATAGTCTCCTTACAAGGATTGTAATGATTTGATTGTGAGAATGTTTGGAACATTCTATAAGTGATATTTCTGATATATATGATATCTCTCCTCATGCTATTCTGATAAGAATTGATAGGTGTGAAGTGGGTGTGAGTAGGTGTGTCTGATGCCAACTGGAGAACCAATCATGTGGGATTGTTTTTGGCGCCATTTTCTTCTTTGTTTAAAGCATTTAAAAAGTAACTAAACTGCAAGGTTTGTCAGATTTTAGATTTTGGATTGTCAGACTAAGGATGTAGCGGAAGAGAGGAGGAGTTGGCTACAGGCCAACCTAGGCCTTTCAGGCCTGGGCTAGGCCTACATAGACCATAGACCTTTTTTTTGTACCCTCTCAGCTTGTAAACAGAATAAACCTGATTCCTGAGTATTTCCTGAAGTTTGCCAGTCTAAGATTAATATTAAGTAATTATTCACCACAATTACTTTCACCTTTCAAGTCAAATGTTATAAGCTAATATGATATGCCCTTAGAAAACCCTACTTCTTACCAAAGAATACAATACATTATTTTTAAAAAGTGTATAGCGGAGAATGAATGCTTGGAAAACAAACAAACTGGGGCATTCCCTTCCCACCCAATAAAATGAACCTTCAAGCTTTATGCTGAATAAGTGTGTTAGTCTAGGTTGTGATCTATGACTATCCAGAATGAAGACACATACAGATGCACATAAACAAACACACCTGGTAAGCTGTGATGTAGGCCACCGCCAGCTGGGCCTGGTCGTACAACATCTTCTCAAAGTGGGGCACATGCCAAGAGGAATCTGTGGAGTAACGGTGAAAACCCTGAGAAAACAGAGAAGGAAGGGGAGGGAGAGAGAAAGCACAAGAGATGGAGGGAGAGTCTTATTGAAAGTACAAAATGAAAGTAAAATAGGAGAAAACATCAGTCAAAGTTTAAAAAATCTAGAACTTTTATAGATGGTGTATAGTACTGTAATACTATAATATAATACCCTTGCATTGGGGGTAACAAGGACAATATTTCACATTCTATCATTGTGAAATGATTAAATATGTTAAATTGATAAGATCTCATCACAGTTCAAACAATTCAAGTGTAATTGTCTTCAAGCTATTTAATGCATAATACTTATGAGCCTGAAAAACAATCATCAAAGCCATTAAAAATATGTTCCTTGTTCTCATCTGTGTTTACTTAAAAAATAGTACTATCCACACACTCCACACTTCTATGCAATCATAAGTCATAAGTTCTCTAGCCATCTTTAAAGGTTGTATCAGTGATTGCAGGCCCAAAAAAGGACCAAACATAAATGATCACATTCATCTAATCTTTCCTAACGATCCGCTAGCTGCCTGCCCCATAAGCAGGCCGTTAAAAAAATGTGTCTCTGTAGGCAGCCTAGGCTCTGAGATCTGCACACAAAAACAATTGCTAACAACAAGTGTTGCCAAAATAAAGTGTTCCAACCAATAACCAACGAGATGCGTGTTCAGGAGAGTTTCAATTGCACGGGAGGGAGGGGGAGGGAGTAGCGAGCTTTTTTTGTTTGTTTGAACGTCAACAGAAGTGACGTTACCCCGCCATCGCTGATACAACCTTTAAAGCTCACTTCACCCTGGATGGCCCTTAAATCCCACCTAGATCTAGGAAGCCAGTGAAGATGCTGAGTACAGTCTTCAACTGCAGCCTCTGAGATTCATTCCGACATCAACCAAGGAGCTCAAAGCTTGGCTTGTTCAGGTGAATAAGTCAAACCTGCCTGAAAGATTCAAATCCTGGATTTAGCAACATGGCATACAGCCTCACATTCTCTGGTCTCTGTATCATGATGCTGTATCAAGTACAGATATTAGAGCAGTGAAAGACCTTGGAAAGAAAAATCACCATCTACCTTCGCAGGTGGCTCAGCTTGTCGTAGAGTCTTAACAATGCAGTAACAATGCAGCAACATTCTGAAGCTTCCATTCACCAGCACTGCAGAGGAGCTGCCTGAAAGCCCAGGGAGAGGGTTGCTATCATGATCCCAGCATGATCCCAGCAGCAGAGTGGTAGAAAAGCCCTATCTAGGGTTGCACCAATACTGGTATCGAATATTGTATCGGTGTGAATATACTCATACTCATATATGATAGAAATACTGCCTTATTGATAACTCATATCGCAAAGTACCCATATGTACAGTAAGTATTACTCATACTCGGTCTAAAAATAGTGGTATTGGTGCATTGCTAGCTCTATCCATATTCCTAGCCCCGACAACATCTCATCCTCTGAGAGCAATGCTTCAAAACAACTGGTTATGGTGAAACTGACAGGAAACTGACAGAACCTGAGAGGACCACATGGAGGAAGCATTCAAGAGAAAGCATACAAAGTAGCAGAATCTTCTGGGCCAATGGTGGAGACAGGGATGGCGAGCTAGCTGCAAGCCTGTATGAGTGGGTTGCAGAGTCTTTGTGAGTCGCTCGCTCTGCAGAGCATTTGTACTGCTTGGCATCACAGAGATAGAAAAAAGAGGAGTCATCACATCCACCTCTGAGGCCGCAAAGAGAGGGTCCAGTTGCTTCTGGATCAAGAGGATTGATCTGTGGATCACTGCTACTGTAATGCAATTTGGAGAGTGATGGTCCCTGACTGGGTATGATGTTGCAGGACCCGAGACACCCAATGAGCATCACTGAAGATGTGCCCAAGTGCATCCGCAAAACATGAATAGGAGCTCCAGCTAAGTGACTACTAGAACATCAAATTGTACTGCCGTTCAAAAGTTTGGGGTCACTTAAAAATGTCTATACCACTCTACTATAGACAGAATAGCAGCTGACTGCTTCTTCCCTACATGTTTCCTGCATAGTTTTGAGCTATGTTTTGACCACTTTTTGGATGAAATTGTCTCCAATCAAACACGTCCACAGGGTGAGGCATGGCACTGCAAATCAGAGTGAAAGCCTTCTTTCTTCAAGATTCCTTTTACTCAGTATAGTTTCCATTTTACTGCCACCATAGCACAACCAGACCATTCCCTCCACCATGCTTGACACTTCTCCAGCATCTGGTTGGTCACTAATGTTCTTCTTTGTGATCAGAACAGCAGAGCTTTGTCCGTGTATAAAAAAATGTTCCTGTCTTCTTTTACCAATCTTCATCTTTTCTTTACTTTTCTCTTTTTGGCTAGTCTGAGATATAGGGTTTTTTTTCTCTGTCTAGAAGATTGGCATCCTGAAGTCACCTCTTCTGTTAACACTGGTGTTTTGGTACTATTTACCAAAGCTGCCAGTTGAGGACCTGTGATATGTCTGTTTTTCACTGGACAGACTAATGTCAAGCATTTGTTCACTGGGGCCTCCCAAATCCTTTCCAGTTTATGCTTTTCTGTGGAGGGAGTAGCACACAGCGATGTATGAGATGTTCCGTTTCTAGGCTCTTTCTCACATGGAACGTCCTTCATTTCTCAGAGCAAAAAGAAAGTTTCAGAAGAAAGAAGAAAGTTCTTTGTTTCTGGCCATTTTGTGCTTTTAATCGAACCCACAACAAATTATGCTCCAGATACTCAATTCATCTAAAGAAGGACAGTCGTATTGCTTCTTTAATGAGGGCAACAGTTTCAGCTGTGCAAACATAATTACAAAAGGCTTATCTAATGAACAGTTAGTTAGCCTTTTAAAATTCTAAACTTGAGCCCCATTTACACACAAGATAAACGCTAAAGTTGAATCAGCAAACACTGCACCTGCAATGTAGTGCGATACACACTTTTCTTCTGTGTGAAAACAAGCCAATTGGTAAGCGGGTTTGAGAAGGGCAAGGGGGGGGGGGGGGGGATTTACCCGCTATACTAATATGAGACATTTTTTTGAGACATTCAGCCTTGCTTCAGGCAATGTTCGTGGCATGTTTCTTGGTTGCAAATTAATGTTAGTTGCTAAACTGTGCTTTTGTTAGCTTGCATTGTTCACAATATCTAGCAGATGCTACTTAGTTTAAAACACTCTTGAATACATCTTTAAAATTAGAGCTTACAGTAGAGCCACAGTGCTTCAATCACAGCATAAGCAATCTTAGGTGTCTTGAAAGGCACTTTATACTGTATATAAAATGCATTATTATTACTATTATTATAAGGGAAAGGGTTAAAAGGATGCTTGTGCAGCTCTGCTGCTTGGTCAGTTCATAAGCACACTAGTAACTGCCACTGGTTAAGAAATACAGTAGCTAGCAAAGATTGGAGATACATAGCAAAGATTAAATCTCGCAGTCATACAACTTCAATGGAGAGAAGTGAAGCCTATTTGAACCAGTTTCCTGGGCATCGTTTATATCACAAGCTCAGTTTGGTGACATAGACGTGACATTGAACAACAGACTGTCACACAGTCACTCATCTAGCCCACACCCAGAATATTAAGAACGTGCTTTGAGTTAAAGTGCAGCTTTTGGAAGGTAATTTGTTCCAACATAGTGCTAATCCAACAAAACATCACTTAATATTTTTTTTTTTTCCGAATACTTTCTAATTCTCTATAGCTTTAAATGAAAAAGCCCGTAATAAATACAATTTAGAAAACCATTTATTACGGGGTCATAGAGTGAGATACAAGGTAAGGTATCAGTCGTACGATGTTTTATTTCTTTGGAAATAAACTGTGGTCACATAAAGGCTTAAAACGCGTTAGATGTAAAATTATTAGATGTCAAAGTGACGTCCAAATGAATGGGGTCAATGGAATGCTAACTGTAAGTGGTCATTTATCAACCTCAGACCCTACCATTAGTGGTATCCTTTCTGAACGGTCTACCCTTGGCAATAATAGCTAGAATAGTTTGTAGCAAAGATAATACACCTGACCTTGCATGTTTACTCTTGAAAGATTGCAGAGACGTGAACCCGTTAAATGCCTTCGTGTGACAACTGTCACCTGAGACCTGTTACTTTATCATTACGGGGGAGCGTGTGAGAACGCAAAAAAATGATGATTTTTTTCTCTTTTCTTTTCTGAGTGAGGCTTTGTATTAGCAGACAGAGTGCGCCTTTGGAACATAGGATGGATGGTAGCTAATAAAAGGCCTCTGTACACTTACACCTACTGTACATATATTGCATTAAGAATCAACCATTCCTGTTACAATGGTCACTTGCAACATTCATGTCTACACCATACTACTGATTGATCAGGTGCTATTTTAATGGCCAGAAAATGTGGCTTTTTCTTCAAAACAAGGAGATTATAAAGTGACCCCAAACATTTGAACAGTAGCATAAGGTGAGGTAATATGCATAGCATCATCTCAGCAAATCTCAGTAGTGTGGCTCAAAAAAATTGTGTTGTGTTCATTATGAAACAGTATCTAGAAGATTAAGACTGCACATAGTTTTCATTTTATCCACTAGTACCACAGATCATATTATGGTGACAAACGTGTAAGATATAAAGGATGCCTTTTAAAAAGGTGGAGAGTGGAGAGCAGAAGAGTGGGGCATAATCTTGAAACAAATAAAGATGATCCAGTCCAATAAGACTTACGCATTATGTCATTGCCTAAATCATTGCAATACCATACTTGTGCTGGTTCTCTCTTCTATCACTTGGTGGGTGCTTTTTAGATTTTGCAAGTGCTACTCTTGCCCCATCTGCTGGCAAGTTAGTTTTGGTTTCCTAAATTGACAAAAATGACAAATAATCAAACTGTGGGTAAACTCATTAAGTATGAAAAGGCAAAAATGTCACACCCTTCTCATTTTAAAATGGACTTTTATGCTTTGACTGTATGTATGAGTGTCTGATGGTACGTCTGCCCTGAGTTTAAATTTGCTGTCTTTTTTGTAGTTGTTGTAATACTTCACCTTACATTTCAGATTAGTGAACTGTACATGTTGTGATCCATGTGATGTTTTGATTACCTGTGCCACGTGGTCATGGACGCCCCCGAGTGCCATCATACGAAGAGTGTGCAAGGCCATCTCCAAGGCCTCCACGCCCTCAGAGGTAGTGCGGTTCTCCGCCCAGAATGACATCAGGAACATCAGATTCACTGTGAAGTAGGAGAATTCATGTGCCATCAGTGCCTGCAGTCAAACGTCTGCTCAGTTTCCTTCAAATTGTCACTATCTGGGACTGAACAAATAAAACATGCTGATATAATGTAGCTATTTTTAATAACTTGGTTACCTGGTGAAGGGAACTTAGGTGCTTCTCTAAATCCTTCATAGTCTTCATCATAGGAATGAGCCAACTGTTGGAAACATCTGTTGGCAACATCAGGGCCTGAGGGACCTTCATTAGCTGCAATGGTGGTTCCCTTCCTGAGGGCCTCTAGTGCTCTCTCCCCACTGGACTCTAGCGCCTCTCTGTTCCCCTGCCACTACAGCACATACCACAGAAAGACAGTATGAGGAAAATAAAAACTATGGCTACTCGCTAGTGTTACAAGCTACTGCAAGTTTATCTACTCAAACATAGTATGACACAGGGCCGTAGTCACCATAGACATTGAGGGGGACGTGTCCCCCCCCCAATATTCAAATATGACCAAAATGTCCCCCCCAATATTCGGACATAGAAAAATACAGAAAGAATAAAGCGCTATACTAGGCCTACAGGAAACCAACACGTATCTGAAATGTAATCAAACGTAAATAACGCACAAATTAGTGACCTATGGTTCCAGAGTAGCCTACACCCCTGAGTGGTTTGTCCTGGTGATTTTCCGTTTTTCGTTAGTGGCGTGCGCTATCAAAAGCTTCCATTTACTGCACCCTACTGCGGTGAGGTAGGGCTGTCAACAATATCGCAAAAGCTACCGGAACAATTTTCACAAAACTTCTTGGAAAGGTAAGGAAATCCCATACATGTTTGGAGCGATCAGACTGAAAGGGAACATTTTCCATATTGTAGCCTATTCTCGCAATGATAGCGAAAATGAAACGTTTTCAGAGGGGCAAAAAAGGGCATTTTCCACTATAGAATTTCACAAGTGGGGTGTCATTGGAAAGGGGAGGAAGTGTAGTTTCAGAATGTGGTGAAAGATCCCTTGCAAAATCCTTCATGGGATATTTGTCCCTGTTCAAGTGTTGAAATTCTGCAATTTCACAAATACATATTATATTTTCAGAGGGGCAAAAAAGGGCATTTTCCACCATAGAATTTCACAAGTGGGGTGTCATTGGAAAGGGGAGGAAGTGTAGTTTCAGAATGTGGTGAAAGATCCCTTGCAAAATCCTTCATGGGCTATCTGTCCCTGTTCAAGTGTTGAAATTCTGCAATTTCACAAAATATATACTGTTTTTAGAGGGGCTAAATATCCAATTTTCCACCATAGAATTTCACAAGTGGGGTGTCATTGGAAAGGGGAGGAAGTGTAGTTTCAGAATGTGGTGAAAGATCCCTTGCAAAATCCTACATGGGATATCTGTCCCTGTTCAAGTGTTGAAATTCTGCAATTTCACAAATACATATTATATTTTCAGAGGGGAAAAAAAGGGCATTTTCCACCATAGAATTGCCCCCCCCCCCCCCCCCCCAGTGTAAAATGAACAAAATTATTGAATAGAAAAAAACATAACACAACATGTATCAAAAGATCCAGCACAGGAAAAAAAAAAAAAACTACATAATCTGCCACCCTCTACATAACCCCCCCCCCCCCCCCCCTCTAAATTACCAAATTATTTAATAGAACACAAAAGGCAACATTTCTCAAAACATTCGGCAGTGGAGTCAACAGAAAAAAGATATACAGGCTTTTGAATGTCTGTGAACAATGCCTGTTCATCTGCAACAGGCACATGCCTGTGTTATCGCGGATTTGCGGTCAACACTGGCCCCTTGTGGACGAGGTAGAAAATTGCATTATTTAAGGTGGAACAGAAACTTAACTCCCCCGCGATCTGAAAGTGGTCTTCCCCCGCGGAAACGAAAGTGGTGCCAAGTTCAGCCTCGTGTGACAGCGGTGGTCACGTCATGAAGCAGGATTAAAACCTGCTACGCTGGCACAATGCTTCAAGTGCTTTGCACAGCGACGACCAGTCCATTGTGCTACGGGAGCGCTGTTTAATGTCGTGCTCGGTGTTCTATCCATTATGACAGTCTCGTGACGGTGCCCGTAGCGTGCGTCGGTCAAAGGCCCTCGTTCTCGTAAAAAAAAATGTTTTTTATTTTTCCGGCTGTTGCAATTGATATCAGTGGTTAATATGAGTGCCCTCAGTAAACAGCACTACAGACAGACAGCAAACAGTCACGCAATTGGCTTCTTAAGAGATCGCGATTGCACTGACTAGGCTACCGGACACCGGTAAAATTAACGGGAGACGGCGTGACAGCGGTGGTCACGTCATGAAGCAGGATTAAAACCTGCTACGCTGGCACAATGCTTCAAGTGCTTTGCACAGCGACGACCAGTCCATTGTGCTACGGGAGCGCTGTTTAATGTCGTGCTCGGTGTTCTATCCATTATGACAGTCCCGTGACGGTGCCCGTAGCGTGCGTCGGTCAAAGGCCCTCGTTCTCGTAAAAAAAATGATTTTTATTTTTCTGGCTATTGCAATTGATATCAGTGGTTAATATGAGTGCCCCTCAGTAAACAGCACTACAGACAGACAGCAAACAGTCACGCAATTGGCTTCTTAAGAGATCGCGATTGCACTGACTAGGCTACCGGACACCGGTAAAATTAACGGGAGACGGCGTGACAGCGGTGGTCACGTCATGAAGCAGGATTAAAACCTGCTACGCTGGCACAATGCTTCAAGTGCTTTGCACAGCGACGACCAGTCCATTGTGCTACGGGAGCGCTGTTTAATGTCGTGCTCGGTGTTCTATCCATTATGACAGTCCCGTGACGGTGCCCGTAGCGTGCGTCGGTCAAAGGCCCTCGTTCTCGTAAAAAAAATGATTTTTATTTTTCTGGCTATTGCAATTGATATCAGTGGTTAATATGAGTGCCCCTCAGTAAACAGCACTACAGACAGACAGCAAACAGTCACGCAATTGGCTTCTTAAGAGATCGCGATTGCACTGACTAGGCTACCGGACACCGGTAAAATTAACGGGAGACGGCATGACAGCGGTGGTCACGTCATGAAGCAGGATTAAAACCTGCTACGCTGGCACAATGCTTCAAGTGCTTTGCACAGCGACGACCAGTCCATTGTGCTACGGGAGCGCTGTTTAATGCCGTGCTCGGTGTTATATACATTATGACAGTCTCGTGACGGTGCCCGTAGCGTGCGTCGGTCAAAGGCCCTCGTTCTCGTAAAAAAAAATGTTTTTTATTTTTCCGGCTGTTGCAATTGATATCAGTGGTTAATATGAGTGCCCTCAGTAAACAGCACTACAGACAGACAGCAAACAGTCACGCAATTGGCTTCTTAAGAGATCGCGATTGCACTGACTAGGCTACCGGACACCGGTAAAATTAACGGGAGACGGCGTGACAGCGGTGGTCACGTCATGAAGCAGGATTAAAACCTGCTACGCTGGCACAATGCTTCAAGTGCTTTGCACAGCGACGACCAGTCCATTGTGCTACGGGAGCGCTGTTTAATGTCGTGCTCGGTGTTCTATCCATTATGACAGTCTCGTGACGGTGCCCGTAGCGTGCGTCGGTCAAAGGCCCTCGTTCTCGTAAAAAAAATGTTTTTTATTTTTCCGGCTGTTGCAATTGATATCAGTGGTTAATATGAGTGCCCCTCAGTAAACAGCACTACAGACAGACAGCAAACAGTCACGCAATTGGCTTCTTAAGAGATCGCGATTGCACTGACTAGGCTACCGGACACCGGTAAAATTAACGGGAGACGGCGTGACAGCGGTGGTCACGTCATGAAGCAGGATTAAAACCTGCTACGCTGGCACAATGCTTCAAGTGCTTTGCACAGCGACGACCAGTCCATTGTGCTACGGGAGCGCTGTTTAATGCCGTGCTCGGTGTTATATCCATTATGACAGTCTCGTGACGGTGCCCGTAGCGTGCGTCGGTCAAAGGCCCTCCTTCTCGTAAAAAAAAAGATTTTTATTTTTCCGGCTGTTGCAATTGATATCAGTGGTTAATATGAGTGCCCTCAGTAAACAGCACTACAGACAGACAGCAAACAGTCACGCAATTGGCTTCTTAAGAGATCGATCGCGATTGCACTGACTAGGCTACCGGACACCGGTAAAATTAACGGGAGACGGCGTGACAGCGGTGGTCACGTCATGAAGCAGGATTAAAACCTGCTACGCTGGCACAATGCTTCAAGTGCTTTGCATATCGACGACCAGTCCATTGTGCTACGGGAGCGCTGTTTAATGTCGTGCTCGGTGTTCTATCCATTATGACAGTCTCGTGACGGTGCCCGTAGCGTGCGTCGGTCAAAGGCCCTCGTTCTCGTAAAAATTTTTTTTTTTTTTTTTCCGGCTGTTGCAATTGATATCAGTGGTTAATATGAGTGCCCTCAGTAAACAGCACTACAGACAGAGCAAACAGTCACGCAATTGGCTTCTTAAGAGATCGCGATTGCACTGACTAGGCTACCGGACACCGGTAAAATTAACGGGAGACGGCGTGACAGCGGTGGTCACGTCATGAAGCAGGATTAAAACCTGCTACGCTGGCACAATGCTTCAAATGCTTTGCACAGCGACGACCAGTCCATTGTGCTACGGGAGCGCTGTTTAATGTCGTGCTCGGTGTTCTATCCATTATGACAGTCTCGTGACGGTGCCCATAGCGTGCGTCGGTCAAAGGCCCTCGTTCTCGTAAAAAAAGTATTTTTATTTTTCGGCTGTTGCAATTGATATCAGTGGTTAATATGAGTGCCCTCAGTAAACAGCACTACAGACAGCAAACAGTCACGCAATTGGCTTCTTAAGAGATCGCGATTGCACTGACTAGGCTACCGGACACCGGTAAAATTAACGGGAGACGGCGTGACAGCGGTGGTCACGTCATGAAGCAGGATTAAAACCTGCTACGCTGGCACAATGCTTCAAGTGCTTTGCATATCGACGACCAGTCCATTGTGCTACGGGAGCGCTGTTTAATGTCGTGCTCGGTGTTCTATCCATTATGACAGTCTCGTGACGGTGCCCGTAGCGTGCGTCGGTCAAAGGCCCTCGTTCTCGTAATTTTTTTTTTTTTTTTTTTTCCGGCTGTTGCAATTGATATCAGTGGTTAATATGAGTGCCCTCAGTAAACAGCACTACAGACAGAGCAAACAGTCACGCAATTGGCTTCTTAAGAGATCGCGATTGCACTGACTAGGCTACCGGACACCGGTAAAATTAACGGGAGACGGCGTGACAGCGGTGGTCACGTCATGAAGCAGGATTAAAACCTGCTACGCTGGCACAATGCTTCAAATGCTTTGCACAGCGACGACCAGTCCATTGTGCTACGGGAGCGCTGTTTAATGTCGTGCTCGGTGTTCTATCCATTATGACAGTCTCGTGACGGTGCCCATAGCGTGCGTCGGTCAAAGGCCCTCGTTCTCATAAAAAAAAGTATTTTTATTTTTCGGCTGTTGCAATTGATATCAGTGGTTAATATGAGTGCCCTCAGTAAACAGCACTACAGACAGCAAACAGTCACGCAATTGGCTTCTTAAGAGATCGCGATTGCACTGACTAGGCTACCGGACACCGGTAAAATTAACGGGAGACGGCGTGACAGCGGTGGTCACGTCATGAAGCAGGATTAAAACCTGCTACGCTGGCACAATGCTTCAAGTGCTTTGCACAGCGACGACCAGTCCATTGTGCTACGGGAGCGCTGTTTAATGTCGTGCTCGGTGTTCTAAGAATGCCGACTCCACTGTCGCATTTCCCAGCCAGGTCCATGATAGGCTTTTTGTCACTGCTTCCAAAAATGTCTCCCTCTTGATAAAGCAGTTTAATACCCGTGCTGTGTTGCGCTCACTAAAGGGCGATTCTTAAAGTAGTCCTAGCCTACATGATCCAAAGCACTATCTCCGTTGCTCGAGTTTATCATTAGCACTGGACAATATCGGAAAATATAGGAAATGCGACATGTCAGTTTGGCCCTTTATGGTTTCTGCAATTTAGATTAACAGATCATGCATTCAGCTTGGGTCATCCTGCGGTCATACGAAAAACCTTGTATTTTCCATTAGGCCTATATTCCCAGATCTATCTTGAGACATTTTACTGGATTTCTTATGCAGCAGTGTCTAAAAACCCTACTGATCGAGATTTATGCTCATTTGGCGTTGCAGGAGTCGTGGTAAATATATCGGTGGCACTCATTGCAACGGTGTCCGAGTGTGCAGAATCCCTTTTCATCGCGCAGTTTGCGCACATAATCAACAGTAGCATAGTTGACACATGTCATGTTTCATTTTGAGTAGTAAGTGTTCAACATCAGTGTTCAATATGGATTTAATTTCAATCATGCATAATAATATTTAGATTTTTTTATGTGAGGGAGAGAACTCAGTTGGGGGGGCACACTGGCCTGTTTGGACGGGCCTGGCCCCCTATGGCCCGCCCTTGACGCCGACGCTGTCTATCCATTATGACAGTCTCGTGACGCTGTAGCGTGTGCAGGCCAAAGGCCCTCCTTCTCAGTAAAAAATGATTTTTATTTCTCTGGCTGTTGCAATTGATATCAGTGGTTAATATGAGTGCCCTCAGTAAACAGGGCAACAAACAGACAGCAAACAATTAGAAACATTCACGCAATTGGCTTCTTAAGAGATCGCCTGCACTCGCTTGCGATTCGCGATTGCATTGACTAGGCTACCGGACACCGGTAAAATTAACGGGAGACCGCGGTGGTCACGTCATGAAGCAGGATTACAACCTGCGACGCTGGCACAATGCTTCAGCGACGTCTAGTCCATTGTGCTACGGGAGCGCTGTTTAATGTAGTGCTCTGTGTTCTATCCATTATGACAGTCTTGTGACGCTGTAGCGTGTGTAGGCCAAAGGGCCTCCTTCTCGTAAAAAATGATTTTTATTTCTCTGGCTGTTGCAATTGATATCAGTGGTTAATATGAGTGCCCTCAGTAAACAGGGCAACAAACAGACAGCAAACAATTAGAGACATTCACGCAATTGGCTTCTTAAGAGGTCGCCTGTCCGGCCTGCACTCGCTCACGATTCGCGATTGCATTGACTAGGCTACCGGACACCGGTAAAATTAACGGGAGACCGCGGTGGTCACGTCATGAAGCAGGATTACAACCTGCGACGCTGGCACAATGCTTCAGCGACGTCTAGTCCATTGTGCTACGGGAGCGCTGTTTAATGTAGTGCTCGGTGTTCTATCCACAGCGTCGGCGCCAGAAAGCAACTGGTGGGGGGGCTATGAGCACTGACAGGGGGGGCACCTCACCTCACTTTTATTCGTTATTTTGCCATATAATAAAGAGCATCCTTCGAGCCTTTTGGATACATGAATCAATATGATCAAGGGGGAAATAGTGCAAGAACATAGCGGTCATAGCCGTTGAATAAACTAGCACACAACGTTTAGAATAATAGAATTTTAATAGAATAGCGTTGCATAGGCTACAATACAAGTAAATAGGCTATAACAGACTCACCACTAACAAGCCTAGGCTATAGGCTTCACTGTGTCTTTCCATTCATTTCGAAATGTTCTTGTAAGATCCTGCTCAAAAGCAAATTACACATAGGGCTACTGATAATATCACAACATTGCACATAGGCTATGTGATCCCTCAAAACGTTCTTTAAAGTAGCCTACAGAACAAATTCTAACACATTTACGAAGTGGTAAATGCACCAACTGTGATGGAAAGTTTAAAAGGAAACAGGACACTCGGCATGACTTAGTATTTTGTGCTGCTCTGACAGTCCACTTTTATTGCCACTTTTAAGTCTACTGTTTTTGAGTTTGGAGAAGTACTTGCAGCGACAGGCTATAGCCTACGAATGCCGACTCCACTGTCGCATTTCCCAGCCAGGTCCATGATAGGCTTTTTGTCACTGCTTCCAAAAATGTCTCCCTCTGGATAAAGCAGGTTAAGACCCGTGCTGTGTTGCGCTCACTAAAGGGCGATTCTTAAAGTAGTCCTAGCCTACATGATCCAAAGCACTATCTCCGTTGCTCGAGTTTATCATTAGCACTGGACAATATCGGAAAATATAGGAAATGCGACATGTCAGTTTGGCCCTTTATGGTTTCTGCAATTTAGATTAACAGATCATGCATTCAGCTTGGGTCATCCTGCGGTCATACGAAAAACCTTGTATTTTCCATTAGGCCTATATTCCCAGATCTATCTTGAGACATTTTACTGGATTTCTTATGCAGCAGTGTCTAAAAACCCTACTGATCGAGATTTATGCTCATTTGGCGTTGCAGGAGTCGTGGTAAATATATCGGTGGCACTCATTGCAACGTTGTCCGAGTGTGCAGAATCCCTTTTCATCGCGCAGTTTGCGCACATAATCAACAGTAGCATAGTTGACACATGTCATGTTTCATTTTGAGTAGTAAGTGTTCAACATCAGTGTTCAATATGGATTTAATTTCAATCATGCATAATAATATTTAGATTTTTTTATGTGAGGGAGAGAACTCAGTTGGGGGGGCACACTGGCCTGTTTGGACGGGCCTGGCCCCCTATGGCCCGCCCTTGACGCCGACGCTGTCTATCCATTATGACAGTCTCGTGACGCTGTAGCGTGTGCAGGCCAAAGGCCCTCCTTCTCAGTAAAAAATGATTTTTATTTCTCTGGCTGTTGCAATTGATATCAGTGGTTAATACGAGTGCCCTCAGTAAACAGGGCAACAAACAGACAGCAAACAATTAGAAACATTCACGCAATTGGCTTCTTAAGAGATCGCCTGCACTCGCGATTCGCGATTGCATTGACTAGGCTACCGGACACCGGTAAAATTAACGGGAGACCGCGGTGGTCACGTCATGAAGCAGGATTACAACCTGCGACGCTGGCACAATGCTTCAGCGACGTCTAGTCCATTGTGCTACGGGAGCGCTGTTTAATGTAGTGCTCTGTGTTCTATCCATTGCAACACCCAGAGGAGTAAAAAATAATTTTACAAAATAGGGGAATGCCGCGATCAGCGGACTTTGACCTACACACGCACGCACGAAGCAGTAGCCGGCAGTCACGAGACTCTAATCATGTATAATGAGCACTGCATTAATCGGCGTCTCCGTAGCACACATGGGAAAGGCAGCGCTGTGCTACATAGCACTTTAAGAATGTCATCGCAGGTTCGAATCCAGCCTGAAGCACCGTCCGGCCATTTCCGCGGTCTCGCGTTGTTTTACGCGACGGTGCCCTCTGCTCAGCGTCTTCCCGATCGCCGGCGACATCTTATGAAGCAGAGAACCTGAGTGTTTGTAACTGATTGCATTCCTGTTTCTTGTGTTTTTTTACTGAGGGCAATCATATGAATCATTGATATCCATTGCAACACCCAGGAGAGTAAAAAATAATTTTACAAAATAGGGGAATGCTGCGATCGGCGGACTTTGACCTACACACGCACGCACGCACGCAGTAGCCGGCAGTCACGAGACTCTAATCATGTATAATGAGCACTGCATTAATGGTGTCTCCGTAGCACACATGGGAAAGGCAGCGCTGTGCTACATAGCACTTTAAGAATGTCATCGCAGGTTCGAATCCAGCCTGAAGCACAGTCCGGCTGTTTCCGCGGTCTCACGATGTTTTACGCGACGGTGCCCTCTGCTCAGCGTCTTCCCGATCGCCCGCGACATCTTATGAAGCAGAGTTTGTAACTGTTTGCGTCCTGTTTCTTGTGCTTTTTTACTGAGGGCAATCATATGAATCATTGATATCCATTGCAACACCCAGAGGAGTAAAAAATAATTTTACAAAATAGGGGAATGCCGCGATCAGCGGACTTTGACCTACGCACGCACGCACGCAGTAGCCGGCAGTCACGAGACTCTAATCATGTATAATTCGCACTGCATTAATCAGCGTCTCCGTAGCACACATGGGAAAGGCAGCGCTGTGCTACATAGCACTTTAAGAATGGCATCGCCGGTTCGAATCCGGCCTGAAGCACCGTCCGGCAGTTTCCGCGGACTCACGTTGTTTTACGCGACGGTGCCCTCTGCTCAGCGTCTTCCCGATCGCCGGCGACATCTTATGAAGCAGAGAACCTGAGTGTTTGTAACTGATTGCATTCCTGTTTCTTGTGTTTTTTTACTGAGGGCAATCATATGAATCATTGATATCCATTGCAACACCCAGGAGAGTAAAAAATAATTTTACAAAATAGGGGAATGCTGCGATCGGCGGACTTTGACCTACACACGCACGCACGCAAGCAGTAGCCGGCAGTCACGAGACTCTAATCATGTATAATGAGCACTGCATTAATCGGCGTCTCCGTAGCACACATGGGAAAGGCAGCGCTGTGCTACATAGCACTTTAAGAATGTCATCGCAGGTTCGAATCCGGCCTGAAGCACAGTCCGGCAGTTTCCGCGGACTCACGTTGTTTTACGCGACGGTGCCCTCTGCTCAGCGTCTTCCCGATCGCCCGCGACATCTTATGAAGTAGAGAACCTGAGTGTTTGTAACTGTTTGCGTCCTGTTTCTTGTGTTTTTTTACTGAGGGCAATCATATGAATCATTGATATCCATTGCAACACCCAGAGGAGTAAAAAATAATTTTACAAAATAGGGGAATGCCGCGATCAGCGGACTTTGACCTACGCACGCACGCACGCAGTAGCCGGCAGTCACGAGACTCTAATCATGTATAATGAGCACTGCATTAATCGGTGTCTCCGTAGCACACATGGGAAAGGCAGCGCTGTGCTACATAGCACTTTAAGAATGTCATCGCAGGTTCGAATCCGGCCTGAAGCACCGTCCGGCAGTTTCCGCGGACTCACGTTGTTTTACCGACGGTGCCCTCTGCTCAGCGTCTTCCCGATCGCCCGCGACATCTTATGAAGTAGAGAACCTGAGTGTTTGTAACTGTTTGCGTCCTGTTTCTTGTGTTTTTTTACTGAGGGCAATCATATGAATCATTGATATCCATTGCAACACCCAGAGGAGTAAAAAATAATTTTACAAAATAGGGCAATGCCGCGATCAGCGGACTTTGACCTACGCACGCACGCACGCAGTAGCCGGCAGTCACGAGACTCTAATCATGTATAATGAGCACTGCACTAATCAGCATCTCCGTAGCACATATGGGAAAGGCAGCGCTGTGCTACATAGCACTTTAAGAATGGCATTGCAGGTTCGAATAAGGCCTGAAGCACCGTCCGGCCATTTCCGCGGTCTCGCGTTGTTTTACGCGACGTGCCCTCTGCTCAGCGTCTTCCCGATCTCCGGCGACATCTTATGAAGCAGAGAACCTGAGTGTTTGTAACTGATTGCATTCCTGTTTCTTGTGTTTTTTTACTGAGGGCAATCATATGAATCATTGATATCCATTGCAACACCCAGGAGAGTAAAAAATAATTTTACAAAATAGGGGAATGCTGCGATCGGCGGACTTTGACCTACACACGCACGCACGCACGCAGTAGCCGGCAGTCACGAGACTCTAATCATGTATAATGAGCACTGCATTAATGGTGTCTCCGTAGCACACATGGGAAAGGCAGCGCTGTGCTACATAGCACTTTAAGAATGTCATCGCAGGTTCGAATCCAGCCTGAAGCACCTTCCGGCCATTTCCGCGGTCTCGCGTTGTTTTACGCGACGGTGCCCTCTGCTCAGCGTCTTCCCGATCGCCGGCGACATCTTATGAAGCAGAGAACCTGAGTGTTTGTAACTGATTGCATTCCTGTTTCTTGTGTTTTTTTACTGAGGGCAATCATATGAATCATTGATATCCATTGCAACACCCAGAGGAGTAAAAAATAATTTTACAAAATAGGGGAATGCCGCGATCAGCGGACTTTGACCTACGCACGCACGCACGCAGTAGCCGGCAGTCACGAGACTCTAATCATGTATAATGAGCACTGCATTAATCGGTGTCTCCGTAGCACACATGGGAAAGGCAGCGCTGTGCTACATAGCACTTTAAGAATGTCATCGCAGGTTCGAATCCGGCCTGAAGCACCGTCCGGCAGTTTCCGCGGACTCAAGTTGTTTTACGCGACGGTGCCCTCTGCTCAGCGTCTTCCTGATCGCCCGCGACATCTTATGAAGTAGAGAACCTGAGTGTTTGTAACTGTTTGCGTCCTGTTTCTTGTGTTTTTTTACTGAGGGCAATCATATGAATCATTGATATCCATTGCAACACCCAGAGGAGTAAAAAATAATTTTACAAAATAGGGGAATGCCGCGATCAGCGGACTTTGACCTACGCACGCACGCAGTAGCCGGCAGTCACGAGACTCTAATCATGTATAATGAGCACTGCACTAATCAGCATCTCCGTAGCACATATGGGAAAGGCAGCGCTGTGCTACATAGCACTTTAAGAATGGCATCGCCGGTTCGAATAAGGCCTGAAGCACCGTCCGGCCATTTCCGCGGTCTCACGTTGTTTTACGCGACGTGCCCTATGCTCAGCGTCTTCCCGATCTCCGGCGACATCTTATGAAGCAGAGAACCTGAGTGTTTGTAACTGATTGCATTCCTGTTTCTTGTGTTTTTTTACTGAGGGCAATCATATGAATCATTGATATCCATTGCAACACCCAGGAGAGTAAAAAATAATTTTACAAAATAGGGGAATGCTGCGATCGGCGGACTTTGACCTACACACGCACGCACGCACGCAGTAGCCGGCAGTCACGAGACTCTAATCATGTATAATGAGCACTGCATTAATGGTGTCTCCGTAGCACACATGGGAAAGGCAGCGCTGTGCTACATAGCACTTTAAGAATGTCATCGCAGGTTCGAATCCAGCCTGAAGCACCTTCCGGCCATTTCCGCGGTCTCGCGTTGTTTTACGCGACGGTGCCCTCTGCTCAGCGTCTTCCCGATCGCCGGCGACATCTTATGAAGCAGAGAACCTGAGTGTTTGTAACTGATTGCATTCCTGTTTCTTGTGTTTTTTTACTGAGGGCAATCATATGAATCATTGATATCCATTGCAACACCCAGAGGAGTAAAAAATAATTTTACAAAATAGGGGAATGCCGCGATCAGCGGACTTTGACCTACGCACGCACGCACGCAGTAGCCGGCAGTCACGAGACTCTAATCATGTATAATGAGCACTGCATTAATCGGTGTCTCCGTAGCACACATGGGAAAGGCAGCGCTGTGCTACATAGCACTTTAAGAATGTCATCGCAGGTTCGAATCCGGCCTGAAGCACCGTCCGGCAGTTTCCGCGGACTCACGTTGTTTTACGCGACGGTGCCCTCTGCTCAGCGTCTTCCTGATCGCCCGCGACATCTTATGAAGCAGAGAACCTGAGTGTTTGTAACTGATTGCATTCCTGTTTCTTGTGTTTTTTTACTGAGGGCAATCATATGAATCATTGATATCCATTGCAACACCCAGGAGAGTAAAAAATAATTTTACAAAATAGGGGAATGCTGCGATCGGCGGACTTTGACCTACACACGCACGCACGCAAGCAGTAGCCGGCAGTCACGAGACTCTAATCATGTATAATGAGCACTGCATTAATCGGCGTCTCCGTAGCACACATGGGAAAGGCAGCGCTGTGCTACATAGCACTTTAAGAATGTCATCGCAGGTTCGAATCCAGCCTGAAGCACCGTCCGGCCATTTCCGCGGTCTCGTGTTGTTTTACGCGACGGTGCCCTCTGCTCAGCGTCTTCCCGATCGCCGGCGACATCTTATGAAGCAGAGTTTGTAACTGTTTGCGTCCTGTTTCTTGTGCTTTTTTACTGAGGGCAATCATATGAATCATTGATATCCATTGCAACACCCAGAGGAGTAAAAAATAATTTTACAAAATAGGGGAATGCCGCGATCAGCGGACTTTGACCTACACACGCACGCATGCAAGCAGTAGCCGGCAGTCACGAGACTCTAATCATGTATAATGAGCACTGCATTAATCGGTGTCTCCATAGCACACATGGGAAAGGCAGCGCTGTGCTACATAGCACTTTAAGAATGTCATCGCAGGTTCGAATCCGGCCTGAAGCACCGTCCGGCAGTTTCCGCGGACTCACGTTGTTTTACGCGACGGTGCCCTCTGCTCAGCGTCTTCCCGATCGCCCGCGACATCTTATGAAGTAGAGAACCTGAGTGTTTGTAACTGTTTGCGTCCTGTTTCTTGTGTTTTTTTACTGAGGGCAATCATATGAATCATTGATATCCATTGCAACACCCAGAGGAGTAAAAAATAATTTTACAAAATAGGGGAATGCTGCGATCGGCGGACTTTGACCTACACACGCACGCACGCACGCAGTAGCCGGCAGTCACGAGACTCTAATCATGTATAATTCGCACTGCATTAATCAGCGTCTCCGTAGCACACATGGGAAAGGCAGCGCTGTGCTACATAGCACTTTAAGAATGGCATCGCCGGTTCGAATCCGGCCTGAAGCACCGTCCGGCAGTTTCCACGGACTCACGTTGTTTTACGCGACGGTGCCCTCTGCTCAGCGTCTTCCCGATCGCCGGCGACATCTTATGAAGCAGAGAACCTGAGTGTTTGTAACTGATTGCATTCCTGTTTCTTGTGTTTTTTTACTGAGGGCAATCATATGAATCATTGATATCCATTGCAACACCCAGGAGAGTAAAAAATAATTTTACAAAATAGGGGAATGCTGCGATCGGCGGACTTTGACCTACACACGCACGCTCACGCAGTAGCCGGCAGTCACGAGACTCTAATCATGTATAATGAGCACTGCATTAATGGTGTCTCCGTAGCACATATGGGAAAGGCAGCGCTGTGCTACATAGCACTTTAAGAATGTCATCGCAGGTTCGAATCCAGCCTGAAGCACAGTCCGGCTGTTTCCGCGGTCTCACGATGTTTTACGCGACGGTGCCCTCTGCTCAGCGTCTTCCCGATCGCCCGCGACATCTTATGAAGCAGAGTTTGTAACTGTTTGCGTCCTGTTTCTTGTGCTTTTTTACTGAGGGCAATCATATGAATCATTGATATCCATTGCAACACCCAGAGGAGTAAAAAATAATTTTACAAAATAGGGGAATGCCGCGATCAGCGGACTTTGACCTACGCACGCACGCACGCAGTAGCCGGCAGTCACGAGACTCTAATCATGTATAATGAGCACTGCATTAATCGGTGTCTCCGTAGCACACATGGGAAAGGCAGCGCTGTGCTACATAGCACTTTAAGAATGTCATCGCAGGTTCGAATCCGGCCTGAAGCACCGTCCGGCAGTTTCCGCGGACTCACGTTGTTTTACGCGACGGTGCCCTCTGCTCAGCGTCTTCCTGATCGCCCGCGACATCTTATGAAGCAGAGAACCTGAGTGTTTGTAACTGATTGCATTCCTGTTTCTTGTGTTTTTTTACTGAGGGCAATCATATGAATCATTGATATCCATTGCAACACCCAGGAGAGTAAAAAATAATTTTACAAAATAGGGGAATGCTGCGATCGGCGGACTTTGACCTACACACGCACGCACGCAAGCAGTAGCCGGCAGTCACGAGACTCTAATCATGTATAATGAGCACTGCATTAATCGGCGTCTCCGTAGCACACATGGGAAAGGCAGCGCTGTGCTACATAGCACTTTAAGAATGTCATCGCAGGTTCGAATCCAGCCTGAAGCACCGTCCGGCCATTTCCGCGGTCTCGTGTTGTTTTACGCGACGGTGCCCTCTGCTCAGCGTCTTCCCGATCGCCGGCGACATCTTATGAAGCAGAGTTTGTAACTGTTTGCGTCCTGTTTCTTGTGCTTTTTTACTGAGGGCAATCATATGAATCATTGATATCCATTGCAACACCCAGAGGAGTAAAAAATAATTTTACAAAATAGGGGAATGCCGCGATCAGCGGACTTTGACCTACACACGCACGCATGCAAGCAGTAGCCGGCAGTCACGAGACTCTAATCATGTATAATGAGCACTGCATTAATCGGTGTCTCCATAGCACACATGGGAAAGGCAGCGCTGTGCTACATAGCACTTTAAGAATGTCATCGCAGGTTCGAATCCGGCCTGAAGCACCGTCCGGCAGTTTCCGCGGACTCACGTTGTTTTACGCGACGGTGCCCTCTGCTCAGCGTCTTCCCGATCGCCTGCGACATCTTATGAAGTAGAGAACCTGAGTGTTTGTAACTGTTTGCGTCCTGTTTCTTGTGTTTTTTTACTGAGGGCAATCATATGAATCATTGATATCCATTGCAACACCCAGAGGAGTAAAAAATAATTTTACAAAATAGGGGAATGCTGCGATCGGCGGACTTTGACCTACACACGCACGCACGCACGCAGTAGCCGGCAGTCACGAGACTCTAATCATGTATAATTCGCACTGCATTAATCAGCGTCTCCGTAGCACACATGGGAAAGGCAGCGCTGTGCTACATAGCACTTTAAGAATGGCATCGCCGGTTCGAATCCGGCCTGAAGCACCGTCCGGCAGTTTCCACGGACTCACGTTGTTTTACGCGACGGTGCCCTCTGCTCAGCGTCTTCCCGATCGCCGGCGACATCTTATGAAGCAGAGAACCTGAGTGTTTGTAACTGATTGCATTCCTGTTTCTTGTGTTTTTTTACTGAGGGCAATCATATGAATCATTGATATCCATTGCAACACCCAGGAGAGTAAAAAATAATTTTACAAAATAGGGGAATGCTGCGATTGGCGGACTTTGACCTACACACGCACGCACGCACGCAGTAGCCGGCAGTCACGAGACTCTAATCATGTATAATGAGCACTGCATTAATGGTGTCTCCGTAGCACATATGGGAAAGGCAGCGCTGTGCTACATAGCACTTTAAGAATGTCATCGCAGGTTCGAATCCAGCCTGAAGCACAGTCCGGCTGTTTCCGCGGTCTCACGATGTTTTACGCGACGGTGCCCTCTGCTCAGCGTCTTCCCGATCGCCCGCGACATCTTATGAAGCAGAGTTTGTAACTGTTTGCGTCCTGTTTCTTGTGCTTTTTTACTGAGGGCAATCATATGAATCATTGATATCCATTGCAACACCCAGAGGAGTAAAAAATAATTTTACAAAATAGGGGAATGCTGCAATCGGCGGACTTTCACCTACGCACGCACCCACGCAGTAGCCGGCAGTCACGAGACTCTAATCATGTATAATGAGCACTGCACTAATCAGCATCTCCGTAGCACATATGGGAAAGGCAGCGCTGTGCTACATAGCACTTTAAGAATGGCATTGCAGGTTCGAATAAGGCCTGAAGCACCGTCCGGCCATTTCCGCGGTCTCGCGTTGTTTTACGCGACGTGCCCTCTGCTCAGCGTCTTCCCGATCTCCGGCGACATCTTATGAAGCAGAGAACCTGAGTGTTTGTAACTGATTGCATTCCTGTTTCTTGTGTTTTTTTACTGAGGGCAATCATATGAATCATTGATATCCATTGCAACACCCAGGAGAGTAAAAAATAATTTTACAAAATAGGGGAATGCTGCGATCGGCGGACTTTGACCTACACACGCACGCACGCAAGCAGTAGCCGGCAGTCACGAGACTCTAATCATGTATAATGAGCACTGCATTAATCGGTGTCTCCGTAGCACACATGGGAAAGGCAGCGCTGTGCTACATAGCACTTTAAGAATGTCATCGCAGGTTCGAATCCGGCCTGAAGCACCGTCCGGCAGTTTCCGCGGACTCACGTTGTTTTACGCCACGGTGCCCTCTGCTCAGCGTCTTCCCGATCGCCCGCGACATCTTATGAAGTAGAGAACCTGAGTGTTTGTAACTGTTTGCGTCCTGTTTCTTGTGTTTTTTTACTGAGGGCAATCATATGAATCATTGATATCCATTGCAACACCCAGAGGAGTAAAAAATAATTTTACAAAATAGGGGAATGCCGCGATCAGCGGACTTTGACCTACGCACGCACGCACGCAGTAGCCGGCAGTCACGAGACTCTAATCATGTATAATGAGCACTGCATTAATCGGTGTCTCCGTAGCACACATGGGAAAGGCAGCGCTGTGCTACATAGCACTTTAAGAATGTCATCGCAGGTTCGATTCCGGCCTGAAGCACCGTCCGGCAGTTTCCGCGGACTCACGTTGTTTTACGCGACGGTGCCCTCTGCTCAGCGTCTTCCCAATCGCCCGCGACATCTTATGAAGTAGAGAACCTGAGTGTTTGTAACTGTTTGCGTCCTGTTTCTTGTGTTTTTTTACTGAGGGCAATCATATGAATCATTGATATCCATTGCAACACCCAGAGGAGTAAAAAATAATTTTACAAAATAGGGGAATGCCGCGATCAGCGGACTTTGACCTACGCACGCACGCACGCAGTAGCCGGCAGTCATGAGACTCTAATCATGTATAATTCGCACTGCATTAATCAGCGTCTCCGTAGCACACATGGGAAAGGCAGCGCTGTGCTACATAGCACTTTAAGAATGGCATCGCCGGTTCGAATCCGGCCTGAAGCACCGTCCGGCAGTTTCCGCGGACTCACGTTGTTTTACGCGACGGTGCCCTCTGCTCAGCGTCTTCCCGATCGCCGGCGACATCTTATGAAGCAGAGAACCTGAGTGTTTGTAACTGATTGCATTCCTGTTTCTTGTGTTTTTTTACTGAGGGCAATCATATGAATCATTGATATCCATTGCAACACCCAGAGGAGTAAAAAATAATTTTACAAAATAGGGGAATGCCGCGATCAGCGGACTTTGACCTACGCACGCACGCACGCAGTAGCCGGCAGTCACGAGACTCTAATCATGTATAATTCGCACTGCATTAATCAGCGTCTCCGTAGCACACATGGGAAAGGCAGCGCTGTGCTACATAGCACTTTAAGAATGGCATCGCCGGTTCGAATCCGGCCTGAAGCACCGTCCGGCAGTTTCCGCGGACTCACGTTGTTTTACGCGACGGTGCCCTCTGCTCAGCGTCTTCCCGATCGCCGGCGACATCTTATGAAGCAGAGAACCTGAGTGTTTGTAACTGATTGCATTCCTGTTTCTTGTGTTTTTTTACTGAGGGCAATCATATGAATCATTGATATCCATTGCAACACCCAGGAGAGTAAAAAATAATTTTACAAAATAGGGGAATGCTGCGATCGGCGGACTTTGACCTACACACGCACGCACGCAAGCAGTAGCCGGCAGTCACGAGACTCTAATCATGTATAATGAGCACTGCATTAATCGGCGTCTCCGTAGCACACATGGGAAAGGCAGCGCTGTGCTACATAGCACTTTAAGAATGTCATCGCAGGTTCGAATCCAGCCTGAAGCACCGTCCGGCCATTTCCGCGGTCTCGCGTTGTTTTACGCGACGGTGCCCTCTGCTCAGCGTCTTCCCGATCGCCGGCGACATCTTATGAAGCAGAGAACCTGAGTGTTTGTAACTGATTGCATTCCTGTTTCTTGTGTTTTTTTACTGAGGGCAATCATATGAATCATTGATATCCATTGCAACACCCAGGAGAGTAAAAAATAATTTTACAAAATAGGGGAATGCTGCGATCGGCGGACTTTGACCTACACACGCACGCACGCACGCAGTAGCCGGCAGTCACGAGACTCTAATCATGTATAATGAGCACTGCATTAATGGTGTCTCCGTAGCACACATGGGAAAGGCAGCGCTGTGCTACATAGCACTTTAAGAATGTCATCGCAGGTTCGAATCCAGCCTGAAGCACAGTCCGGCTGTTTCCGCGGTCTCACGATGTTTTACGCGACGGTGCCCTCTGCTCAGCGTCTTCCCGATCGCCCGCGACATCTTATGAAGCAGAGTTTGTAACTGTTTGCGTCCTGTTTCTTGTGCTTTTTTACTGAGGGCAATCATATGAATCATTGATATCCATTGCAACACCCAGAGGAGTAAAAAATAATTTTACAAAATAGGGGAATGCCGCGATCAGCGGACTTTGACCTACACACGCACGCATGCAAGCAGTAGCCGGCAGTCACGAGACTCTAATCATGTATAATGAGCACTGCATTAATCGGTGTCTCCGTAGCACACATGGGAAAGGCAGCGCTGTGCTACATAGCACTTTAAGAATGTCATCGCAGGTTCGATTCCGGCCTGAAGCACCGTCCGGCAGTTTCCGCGGACTCACGTTGTTTTACGCGACGGTGCCCTCTGCTCAGCGTCTTCCCAATCGCCCGCGACATCTTATGAAGTAGAGAACCTGAGTGTTTGTAACTGTTTGCGTCCTGTTTCTTGTGTTTTTTTACTGAGGGCAATCATATGAATCATTGATATCCATTGCAACACCCAGAGGAGTAAAAAATAATTTTACAAAATAGGGGAATGCCGCGATCAGCGGACTTTGACCTACGCACGCACGCACGCAGTAGCCGGCAGTCATGAGACTCTAATCATGTATAATTCGCACTGCATTAATCAGCGTCTCCGTAGCACACATGGGAAAGGCAGCGCTGTGCTACATAGCACTTTAAGAATGGCATCGCCGGTTCGAATCCGGCCTGAAGCACCGTCCGGCAGTTTCCGCGGACTCACGTTGTTTTACGCGACGGTGCCCTCTGCTCAGCGTCTTCCCGATCGCCGGCGACATCTTATGAAGCAGAGAACCTGAGTGTTTGTAACTGATTGCATTCCTGTTTCTTGTGTTTTTTTACTGAGGGCAATCATATGAATCATTGATATCCATTGCAACACCCAGAGGAGTAAAAAATAATTTTACAAAATAGGGGAATGCCGCGATCAGCGGACTTTGACCTACGCACGCACGCACGCAGTAGCCGGCAGTCACGAGACTCTAATCATGTATAATTCGCACTGCATTAATCAGCGTCTCCGTAGCACACATGGGAAAGGCAGCGCTGTGCTACATAGCACTTTAAGAATGGCATCGCCGGTTCGAATCCGGCCTGAAGCACCGTCCGGCAGTTTCCGCGGACTCACGTTGTTTTACGCGACGGTGCCCTCTGCTCAGCGTCTTCCCGATCGCCGGCGACATCTTATGAAGCAGAGAACCTGAGTGTTTGTAACTGATTGCATTCCTGTTTCTTGTGTTTTTTTACTGAGGGCAATCATATGAATCATTGATATCCATTGCAACACCCAGGAGAGTAAAAAATAATTTTACAAAATAGGGGAATGCTGCGATCGGCGGACTTTGACCTACACACGCACGCACGCAAGCAGTAGCCGGCAGTCACGAGACTCTAATCATGTATAATGAGCACTGCATTAATCGGCGTCTCCGTAGCACACATGGGAAAGGCAGCGCTGTGCTACATAGCACTTTAAGAATGTCATCGCAGGTTCGAATCCAGCCTGAAGCACCGTCCGGCCATTTCCGCGGTCTCGCGTTGTTTTACGCGACGGTGCCCTCTGCTCAGCGTCTTCCCGATCGCCGGCGACATCTTATGAAGCAGAGAACCTGAGTGTTTGTAACTGATTGCATTCCTGTTTCTTGTGTTTTTTTACTGAGGGCAATCATATGAATCATTGATATCCATTGCAACACCCAGGAGAGTAAAAAATAATTTTACAAAATAGGGGAATGCTGCGATCGGCGGACTTTGACCTACACACGCACGCACGCACGCAGTAGCCGGCAGTCACGAGACTCTAATCATGTATAATGAGCACTGCATTAATGGTGTCTCCGTAGCACACATGGGAAAGGCAGCGCTGTGCTACATAGCACTTTAAGAATGTCATCGCAGGTTCGAATCCAGCCTGAAGCACAGTCCGGCTGTTTCCGCGGTCTCACGATGTTTTACGCGACGGTGCCCTCTGCTCAGCGTCTTCCCGATCGCCCGCGACATCTTATGAAGCAGAGTTTGTAACTGTTTGCGTCCTGTTTCTTGTGCTTTTTTACTGAGGGCAATCATATGAATCATTGATATCCATTGCAACACCCAGAGGAGTAAAAAATAATTTTACAAAATAGGGGAATGCCGCGATCAGCGGACTTTGACCTACGCACGCACGCACGCAGTAGCCGGCAGTCACGAGACTCTAATCATGTATAATTCGCACTGCATTAATCAGCGTCTCCGTAGCACACATGGGAAAGGCAGCGCTGTGCTACATAGCACTTTAAGAATGGCATCGCCGGTTCGAATCCGGCCTGAAGCACCGTCCGGCAGTTTCCGCGGACTCACGTTGTTTTACGCGACGGTGCCCTCTGCTCAGCGTCTTCCCGATCGCCGGCGACATCTTATGAAGCAGAGAACCTGAGTGTTTGTAACTGATTGCATTCCTGTTTCTTGTGTTTTTTTACTGAGGGCAATCATATGAATCATTGATATCCATTGCAACACCCAGGAGAGTAAAAAATAATTTTACAAAATAGGGGAATGCTGCGATCGGCGGACTTTGACCTACACACGCACGCACGCAAGCAGTAGCCGGCAGTCACGAGACTCTAATCATGTATAATGAGCACTGCATTAATCGGTGTCTCCGTAGCACACATGGGAAAGGCAGCGCTGTGCTACATAGCACTTTAAGAATGTCATCGCAGGTTCGAATCCGGCCTGAAGCACCGTCCGGCAGTTTCCGCGGACTCACGTTGTTTTACGCGATGGTGCCCTCTGCTCAGCGTCTTCCCGATCGCCCGCGACATCTTATGAAGTAGAGAACCTGAGTGTTTGTAACTGTTTGCGTCCTGTTTCTTGTGTTTTTTTACTGAGGGCAATCATATGAATCATTGATATCCATTGCAACACCCAGAGGAGTAAAAAATAATTTTACAAAATAGGGGAATGCCGCGATCAGCGGACTTTGACCTACGCATGCACGCACGCAGTAGCCGGCAGTCACGAGACTCTAATCATGTATAATGAGCACTGCATTAATCAGCGTCTCCGTAGCACACATGGGAAAGGCAGCGCTGTGCTACATAGCACTTTAAGAATGGCATCGCCGGTTCGAATCCGGCCTGAAGCACCGTCCGGCAGTTTCTGCGGACTCACGTTGTTTTACGCGACGGTGCCCTCTGCTCAGCGTCTTCCCGATCGCCGGCGACATCTTATGAAGCAGAGAACCTGAGTGTTTGTAACTGATTGCATTCCTGTTTCTTGTGTTTTTTTACTGAGGGCAATCATATGAATCATTGATATCCATTGCAACACCCAGAGGAGTAAAAAATAATTTTACAAAATAGGGGAATGCCGCGATCAGCGGACTTTGACCTACGCACGCACGCACGCAGTAGCCGGCAGTCACGAGACTCTAATCATGTATAATGAGCACTGCATTAATCAGCGTCTCCGTAGCACACATGGGAAAGGCAGCGCTGTGCTACATAGCACTTTAAGAATGGCATCGCCGGTTCGAATCCGGCCTGAAGCACCGTCCGGCAGTTTCCGCGGACTCACGTTGTTTTACGCGACGGTGCCCTCTGCTCAGCGTCTTCCCGATCGCCGGCGACATCTTATGAAGCAGAGAACCTGAGTGTTTGTAACTGATTGCATTCCTGTTTCTTGTGTTTTTTTACTGAGGGCAATCATATGAATCATTGATATCCATTGCAACACCCAGAGGAGTAAAAAATAATTTTACAAAATAGGGGAATGCCGCGATCAGCGGACTTTGACCTACGCACGCACGCACGCAGTAGCCGGCAGTCACGAGACTCTAATCATGTATAATTCGCACTGGATTAATCAGCGTCTCCGTAGCACACATGGGAAAGGCAGCGCTGTGCTACATAGCACTTTAAGAATGGCATCGCCGGTTCGAATCCGGCCTGAAGCACCGTCCGGCAGTTTCCGCGGACTCACGTTGTTTTACGCGACGGTGCCCTCTGCTCAGCGTCTTCCCGATCGCCGGCGACATCTTATGAAGCAGAGAACCTGAGTGTTTGTAACTGATTGCATTCCTGTTTCTTGTGTTTTTTTACTGAGGGCAATCATATGAATCATTGATATCCATTGCAACACCCAGGAGAGTAAAAAATAATTTTACAAAATAGGGGAATGCTGCGATCGGCGGACTTTGACCTACACACGCACGCACGCAAGCAGTAGCCGGCAGTCACGAGACTCTAATCATGTATAATGAGCACTGCATTAATCGGCGTCTCCGTAGCACACATGGGAAAGGCAGCGCTGTGCTACATAGCACTTTAAGAATGTGATAGCAATAAAATTTATGGATAATAATTTAACTTCAACACTACTTTTAGTTAGCCATGTAACCCATCTTGGTTTTAAACAAAGACACTATCCCCTCCCCCAATGGAATGCTAATGTGCTGGTTTAAGGCCTATCACTTACACAAGACAAAGGATGCTTCCTTGATATAATGTATCCATGTATCATGAAATGTAAATGTATTCATGTCTGGTATCATTTTGATAGTCTCATTACAAGGATTGTAATGATGTGATTGTGAGAATGTTTGGAACATTCTATAAGTGATATTTCTGATATATAAGATATCTCTCCTCATGCTATTCTGACAAGAATTCATAGGTGTGAAGTGGGTGTGAGTAGGTGTGTCTGATACCAACTGTAGAACCAATCAAGTGGGCTTGTTCTTGGCGCCACTTTGTTCTTTGTTTAAACCATTTAAAAGTAACTAAACTGCAATGTTTGTGAGATCAGATTTTCTAGACTTGGACTAAGGATGTAGAGCGGAAGAGAATAGTTGGCTTCAGGCCAACCTAGGCCTGGCCTGGGCTAGGCCTACATAGACCTTTTTTTGTACTCTCTCTGCTTGTAACAGAATAAACCTGATTCCTGAGTTTTTCCTGAAGTTCGCCAGTCTAAGATTAATATTAAGTAATTATTCACCTACAATTACTTTCATGGAGGTTCCAACCGCAGAGATAATATACTTTTGTCGCTGATTCTAAGACGCCGCAGTTTTTTTTTTTTTTTTCTTTTTCTCATCGCTCTGGTGACAGCTCCCAAGTTAAGGACGCTTTTTATCTGCATTTCTTCTTTGGTGATGAACGAAGGTGGATCTGTAAATCCGGGCGGTTCCTACTAACCACAGTTTGGAATGGGCGGTAAGATATCGGAAAAGGCATTCTGAGTGAGTAGACATTTTGGCAAAACCGTAACTTAATAGTGGACACAAAATTGTGCTTCCCCGATTTTGGCAATATTTTGGCAAAACCGTAATTTAATAGTGGACATAAATTTGTGCTTCCCCGATTTTGGCAAAACGTCGCACAAGACGAATTAATCCATATTTTGTAAAGCGTCTATATATGTGTTGGATTGAAGTCCAATGGTGCCTCTTTATTGGATATAAGGAGTAAATAGATTAGCGAGTGTGCTAGGCAGCTCAGTATTAAACACGGTGGTTCGTGTGCAATCTATTTTTCGCGGGTTTTAGGGACATCATGTCCTAACAAGCTACGTAGCTTATGCCCCTTTGTGTTTACAGAACATTTTATTCCTTCACTACCAAAACAGAATATTAGACAGAACTTGGTGCTGCCCTTTTTGTTTTTATCACCAAGAGCGTATGAGCGGCTAGAATCCAAGCTAACACTAGTCTTGTTTTGTTTTTGAGTAGATGTGGTGTTTTGTTTTACATCTGAATCCAGGATTTCATGTCGTAATCTTTTTCAAGTGTGAAAACAGCATAAGCTCAAACAGCATAGGCCTAAGCTCAAGAGAGCATGGTTAGGCCTCTTTTAAGTACGCCTGAGCTAACTAGCTGCCGCTAGGGGCGTCTAGATGTCTTTGTGAGCTAATATGAGCTAACTGAAAAGGCTTGACTAAACTTCTTTTGTTTTCTTAAGCAGGAAATTCTTCCTGCAGCCCGTTTAAAGTTGTCCTCCAGCTCCATGGAGCTGTGTGTGTCTGTGTGTCCAGTATGAATGAATGCGCGTGTGGGCCGGCCCTGTGTGTGTGAAATTTGTTTATTTCATTATATGTGTTTGTTTCCATTTTTTTTGTTTCAAGTCCTTCTTTGTTTTCTTGGGTCAAAAGTTTTCACACCTTTTGCTATCTTATCTCACTGCCTTTGTTCTAGCAGCACTGTATTCTATAACCAACCCCCCAGCTTCTCCCCCATGGACACAAAAGGAACTTCACTGGGGAGATATGAACCTAAGAGGAGTGATAATGGGAAACCATTGTTGATTTCAACCATTTTCTTTCTTTCATTTGAGGGACATCTTTTGGGGTTAACATGTTAAGACATATTTTTTATTTTTGCTTGTATGCCAATGGGAAATGTTTGCTACATGTTTACGCCTTGTTTGATGTGGGCAAATGTTCAATTGAATGGATTCATACCCACAACTTGAGTTTCTTTCTGTTTGAAATTACCTTTTAGTTTGTATTTTTTTGTTATAGTTAAGAAACTATAAAAAGGGGGAGATAGATGGTATTGACTTGAAATACCATCTAAGTTTATTGGTTTTATTGCTCAAATGGTCATTTTTTTAAATGCCTACTGTTTTGTTTTACTGACCCTCACTTCTAATGCAAAATCTCTTTAAAAGACATGCAGGGGTACCCTACCCACGTGAGTCTGTGGATTATTTTTCTTTTAAACATCTAAACTTAACCAAAGTTTATTTATTTTCTTTATATTGGCCTTTTGCCAATAGATGCAAATGTGTAGTCTCTGTTTGGAGATAAATAGCCCTGCTATGTTAGAAGACCCATGCTGTAGGTGTGACTGTCTCCAATTGAGAAACTGAATACATTAGCATACTGTTGTTGACTTGTGAATCTGCATTCACGAGACACTGTTTGACTCTGTTTACACTCATGCTAATGTCTCTCAAAGTTGTTGTGAATCCACTCTCCAGAATCTCTTTCATGCCAGAAGGGACAAAGGGAGGTGTGACATGCCTTTGTCTTCGACTACCACTAAGCAAACATATCAGAAGATCCTTTCAAGATGGCGAATGGCTCCACCAACCAGGCTCAGCTACCACGCCAGAGCAGCAGCCGTGGAGACCAGGCCATGCCACTGGACGAGCTTGATGGACCAGACAACTCTGCCCTGGGCTCAGGTACAGCCAGCAGCAGCGGTGGGGGCCAGGCCAGTCATGAGACGAGACTGGACGAGACTCAGGAACCACAGGTCCAACGGAACCTGTGGCAGAAGCAACTGCCATGACTCTGGAAGCAACAAAACTGGACTGACTGAAAGCAACGAAAGGGGGTGCCGAAAGCAGCATCGCACTCCGCATCATCAAAGACACTCATGGCCCATTGTTCATGTGGACATATTTGGACTGACACAAGGGTGCACGCCGAACGCGGCCTGCATGCACACCCTTTGCACTCGCATACACTTACACTGAAACAATGCAGACACATTCAAGTTTCATAAGAGGACCCTTCTTCAACGGAAGAGAAACGCAAGAAAGGATGTATGCTGAACGCTGCTTTCCTTGCTCACGCACACACTTACATTGATTATGGACTGATTATGGACTTTATAAAAAAAAAAAAAAAAAAAAAAAATTTTGTAAAATTGTTCAAGAAGGCTCATGTTATGGAATCTTATTTTAAACTTCAAGTCATTCAGACTTGAAAAGGGGGAATTGATAGCAATAAAATTTATGGATAATAATTTAACTTCAAGACTACTTTTAGTTAGCCATGTAACCCATCTTGGTTTTAAACAAAGACACTATCCCCTCCCCCAATGGAATGCTAATGTGCTGGTTTAAGGCCTATCACTTACACAAGACAAAGGATGCTTCCTTGATATAATGTATCCATGTATCATGAAATGTAAATGTATTCATGTCTGGTATCATTTTGATAGTCTCATTACAAGGATTGTAATGATGTGATTGTGAGAATGTTTGGAACATTCTATAAGTGATATTTCTGATATATAAGATATCTCTCCTCATGCTATTCTGACAAGAATTCATAGGTGTGAAGTGGGTGTGAGTAGGTGTGTCTGATACCAACTGTAGAACCAATCAAGTGGGCTTGTTCTTGGCGCCACTTTGTTCTTTGTTTAAACCATTTAAAAGTAACTAAACTGCAATGTTTGTGAGATCAGATTTTCTAGACTTGGACTAAGGATGTAGAGCGGAAGAGAATAGTTGGCTTCAGGCCAACCTAGGCCTGGCCTGGGCTAGGCCTACATAGACCTTTTTTTGTACTCTCTCTGCTTGTAACAGAATAAACCTGATTCCTGAGTTTTTCCTGAAGTTCGCCAGTCTAAGATTAATATTAAGTAATTATTCACCTACAATTACTTTCAAATGTCATCGCAGGTTCGAATCCAGCCTGAAGCACCGTCCGGCCATTTCCGCGGTCTCGCGTTGTTTTACGCGACGGTGCCCTCTGCTCAGCGTCTTCCCGATCGCCGGCGAAATCTTATGAAGCAGAGAACCTGAGTGTTTGTAACTGATTGCATTCCTGTTTCTTGTGTTTTTTTACTGAGGGCAATCATATGAATCATTGATATCCATTGCAACACCCAGGAGAGTAAAAAATAATTTTACAAAATAGGGGAATGCTGCGATCGGCGGACTTTGACCTACACACGCACGCACGCACGCAGTAGCCGGCAGTCACGAGACTCTAATCATGTATAATGAGCACTGCATTAATGGTGTCTCCGTAGCACACATGGGAAAGGCAGCGCTGTGCTACATAGCACTTTAAGAATGTCATCGCAGGTTCGAATCCAGCCTGAAGCACAGTCCGGCTGTTTCCGCGGTCTCACGATGTTTTACACGACGGTGCCCTCTGCTCAGCGTCTTCCCGATCGCCCGCGACATCTTATGAAGCAGAGTTTGTAACTGTTTGCGTCCTGTTTCTTGTGCTTTTTTACTGAGGGCAATCATATGAATCATTGATATCCATTGCAACACCCAGAGGAGTAAAAAATAATTTTACAAAATAGGGGAATGCCGCGATCAGCGGACTTTGACCTACGCACGCACGCACGCAGTAGCCGGCAGTCACGAGACTCTAATCATGTATAATTCGCACTGCATTAATCAGCGTCTCCGTAGCACACATGGGAAAGGCAGCGCTGTGCTACATAGCACTTTAAGAATGGCATCGCCGGTTCGAATCCGGCCTGAAGCACCGTCCGGCAGTTTCCGCGGACTCACGTTGTTTTACGCGACGGTGCCCTCTGCTCAGCGTCTTCCCGATCGCCGGCGACATCTTATGAAGCAGAGAACCTGAGTGTTTGTAACTGATTGCATTCCTGTTTCTTGTGTTTTTTTACTGAGGGCAATCATATGAATCATTGATATCCATTGCAACACCCAGAGGAGTAAAAAATAATTTTACAAAATAGGGGAATGCCGCGATCAGCGGACTTTGACCTACGCACGCACGCACGCAGTAGCCGGCAGTCACGAGACTCTAATCATGTATAATTCGCACTGCATTAATCAGCGTCTCCGTAGCACACATGGAAAAGGCAGCGCTGTGCTACATAGCACTTTAAGAATGGCATCGCCGGTTCGAATCCGGCCTGAAGCACCGTCCGGCAGTTTCCGCGGACTCATGTTGTTTTACGCGACGGTGCCCTCTGCTCAGCGTCTTCCCGATCGCCGGCGACATCTTATGAAGCAGAGAACCTGAGTGTTTGTAACTGATTGCATTCCTGTTTCTTGTGTTTTTTTACTGAGGGCAATCATATGAATCATTGATATCCATTGCAACACCCAGGAGAGTAAAAAATAATTTTACAAAATAGGGGAATGCTGCGATCGGCGGACTTTGACCTACACACGCACGCACGCAAGCAGTAGCCGGCAGTCACGAGACTCTAATCATGTATAATGAGCACTGCATTAATCGGCGTCTCCGTAGCACACATGGGAAAGGCAGCGCTGTGCTACATAGCACTTTAAGAATGTCATCGCAGGTTCGAATCCAGCCTGAAGCACCGTCCGGCCATTTCCGCGGTCTCGCGTTGTTTTACGCGACGGTGCCCTCTGCTCAGCGTCTTCCCGATCGCCGGCGAAATCTTATGAAGCAGAGAACCTGAGTGTTTGTAACTGATTGCATTCATGTTTCTTGTGTTTTTTTACTGAGGGCAATCATATGAATCATTGATATCCATTGCAACACCCAGGAGAGTAAAAAATAATTTTACAAAATAGGGGAATGCTGCGATCGGCGGACTTTGACCTACACACGCACGCACGCACGCAGTAGCCGGCAGTCACGAGACTCTAATCATGTATAATGAGCACTGCATTAATGGTGTCTCCGTAGCACACATGGGAAAGGCAGCGCTGTGCTACATAGCACTTTAAGAATGTCATCGCAGGTTCGAATCCAGCCTGAAGCACAGTCCGGCTGTTTCCGCGGTCTCACGATGTTTTACACGACGGTGCCCTCTGCTCAGCGTCTTCCCGATCGCCCGCGACATCTTATGAAGCAGAGTTTGTAACTGTTTGCGTCCTGTTTCTTGTGCTTTTTTACTGAGGGCAATCATATGAATCATTGATATCCATTGCAACACCCAGAGGAGTAAAAAATAATTTTACAAAATAGGGGAATGCCGCGATCAGCGGACTTTGACCTACGCACGCACGCACGCAGTAGCCGGCAGTCACGAGACTCTAATCATGTATAATTCGCACTGCATTAATCAGCGTCTCCGTAGCACACATGGGAAAGGCAGCGCTGTGCTACATAGCACTTTAAGAATGGCATCGCCGGTTCGAATCCGGCCTGAAGCACCGTCCGGCAGTTTCCGCGGACTCACGTTGTTTTACGCGACGGTGCCCTCTGCTCAGCGTCTTCCCGATCGCCGGCGACATCTTATGAAGCAGAGAACCTGAGTGTTTGTAACTGATTGCATTCCTGTTTCTTGTGTTTTTTTACTGAGGGCAATCATATGAATCATTGATATCCATTGCAACACCCAGAGGAGTAAAAAATAATTTTACAAAATAGGGGAATGCCGCGATCAGCGGACTTTGACCTACGCACGCACGCACGCAGTAGCCGGCAGTCACGAGACTCTAATCATGTATAATTCGCACTGGATTAATCAGCGTCTCCGTAGCACACATGGGAAAGGTCGCGCTGTGCTACATAGCACTTTAAGAATGGCATCGCCGGTTCGAATCCGGCCTGAAGCACCGTCCGGCAGTTTCCGCGGACTCACGTTGTTTTACGCGACGGTGCCCTCTGCTCAGCGTCTTCCCGATCGCCGGCGACATCTTATGAAGCAGAGAACCTGAGTGTTTGTAACTGATTGCATTCCTGTTTCTTGTGTTTTTTTACTGAGGGCAATCATATGAATCATTGATATCCATTGCAACACCCAGGAGAGTAAAAAATAATTTTACAAAATAGGGGAATGCTGCGATCGGCGGACTTTGACCTACACACGCACGCACGCAAGCAGTAGCCGGCAGTCACGAGACTCTAATCATGTATAATGAGCACTGCATTAATCGGCGTCTCCGTAGCACACATGGGAAAGGCAGCGCTGTGCTACATAGCACTTTAAGAATGTCATCGCAGGTTCGAATCCAGCCTGAAGCACCGTCCGGCCATTTCCGCGGTCTCGCGTTGTTTTACGCGACGGTGCCCTCTGCTCAGCGTCTTCCCGATCGCCGGCGAAATCTTATGAAGCAGAGAACCTGAGTGTTTGTAACTGATTGCATTCCTGTTTCTTGTGTTTTTTTACTGAGGGCAATCATATGAATCATTGATATCCATTGCAACACCCAGGAGAGTAAAAAATAATTTTACAAAATAGGGGAATGCTGCGATCGGCGGACTTTGACCTACACACGCACGCACGCACGCAGTAGCCGGCAGTCACGAGACTCTAATCATGTATAATGAGCACTGCATTAATGGTGTCTCCGTAGCACACATGGGAAAGGCAGCGCTGTGCTACATAGCACTTTAAGAATGTCATCGCAGGTTCGAATCCAGCCTGAAGCACAGTCCGGCTGTTTCCGCGGTCTCACGATGTTTTACACGACGGTGCCCTCTGCTCAGCGTCTTCCCGATCGCCCGCGACATCTTATGAAGCAGAGTTTGTAACTGTTTGCGTCCTGTTTCTTGTGCTTTTTTACTGAGGGCAATCATATGAATCATTGATATCCATTGCAACACCCAGAGGAGTAAAAAATAATTTTACAAAATAGGGGAATGCCGCGATCAGCGGACTTTGACCTACGCACGCACGCACGCAGTAGCCGGCAGTCACGAGACTCTAATCATGTATAATTCGCACTGCATTAATCAGCGTCTCCGTAGCACACATGGGAAAGGCAGCGCTGTGCTACATAGCACTTTAAGAATGGCATCGCCGGTTCGAATCCGGCCTGAAGCACCGTCCGGCAGTTTCCGCGGACTCACGTTGTTTTACGCGACGGTGCCCTCTGCTCAGCGTCTTCCCGATCGCCGGCGACATCTTATGAAGCAGAGAACCTGAGTGTTTGTAACTGATTGCATTCCTGTTTCTTGTGTTTTTTTACTGAGGGCAATCATATGAATCATTGATATCCATTGCAACACCCAGAGGAGTAAAAAATAATTTTACAAAATAGGGGAATGCCGCGATCAGCGGACTTTGACCTACGCACGCACGCACGCAGTAGCCGGCAGTCACGAGACTCTAATCATGTATAATTCGCACTGCATTAATCGGCGTCTCCGTAGCACACATGGGAAAGGCAGCGCCGTGCTACATAGCACTTTAAGAATGTCATCGCAGGTTCGAATCCAGCCTGAAGCACCGTCCGGCCATTTCCGCGGTCTCGCGTTGTTTTACGCGACGGTGCCCTCTGCTCAGCGTCTTCCCGATCGCCGGCGACATCTTATGAAGCAGAGAACCTGAGTGTTTGTAACTGATTGCATTCCTGTTTCTTGTGTTTTTTTACTGAGGGCAATCATATGAATCATTGATATCCATTGCAACACCCAGGAGAGTAAAAAATAATTTTACAAAATAGGGGAATGCTGCGATCGGCGGACTTTGACCTACACACGCACGCACGCACGCAGTAGCCGGCAGTCACGAGACTCTAATCATGTATAATGAGCACTGCATTAATGGTGTCTCCGTAGCACACATGGGAAAGGCAGCGCTGTGCTACATAGCACTTTAAGAATGTCATCGCAGGTTCGAATCCAGCCTGAAGCACAGTCCGGCTGTTTCCGCGGTCTCACGATGTTTTACGCGACGGTGCCCTCTGCTCAGCGTCTTCCCGATCGCCCGCGACATCTTATGAAGCAGAGTTTGTAACTGTTTGCGTCCTGTTTCTTGTGCTTTTTTACTGAGGGCAATCATATGAATCATTGATATCCATTGCAACACCCAGAGGAGTAAAAAATAATTTTACAAAATAGGGGAATGCCGCGATCAGCGGACTTTGACCTACGCACGCACGCACGCAGTAGCCGGCAGTCACGAGACTCTAATCATGTATAATTCGCACTGCATTAATCAGCGTCTCCGTAGCACACATGGGAAAGGCAGCGCTGTGCTACATAGCACTTTAAGAATGGCATCTCCGGTTCGAATCCGGCCTGAAGCACCGTCCGGCAGTTTCCGCGGACTCACGTTGTTTTACGCGACGGTGCCCTCTGCTCAGCGTCTTCCCGATCGCCGGCGACATCTTATGAAGCAGAGAACCTGAGTGTTTGTAACTGATTGCATTCCTGTTTCTTGTGTTTTTTTACTGAGGGCAATCATATGAATCATTGATATCCATTGCAACACCCAGAGGAGTAAAAAATAATTTTACAAAATAGGGGAATGCCGCGATCAGCGGACTTTGACCTACGCACGCACGCACGCAGTAGCCGGCAGTCACGAGACTCTAATCATGTATAATTCGCACTGCATTAATCAGCGTCTCCGTAGCACACATGGAAAAGGCAGCGCTGTGCTACATAGCACTTTAAGAATGGCATCGCCGGTTCGAATCCGGCCTGAAGCACCGTCCGGCAGTTTCCGCGGACTCATGTTGTTTTACGCGACGGTGCCCTCTGCTCAGCGTCTTCCCGATCGCCGGCGACATCTTATGAAGCAGAGAACCTGAGTGTTTGTAACTGATTGCATTCCTGTTTCTTGTGTTTTTTTACTGAGGGCAATCATATGAATCATTGATATCCATTGCAACACCCAGGAGAGTAAAAAATAATTTTACAAAATAGGGGAATGCTGCGATCGGCGGACTTTGACCTACACACGCACGCACGCAAGCAGTAGCCGGCAGTCACGAGACTCTAATCATGTATAATGAGCACTGCATTAATCGGCGTCTCCGTAGCACACATGGGAAAGGCAGCGCTGTGCTACATAGCACTTTAAGAATGTCATCGCAGGTTCGAATCCAGCCTGAAGCACCGTCCGGCCATTTCCGCGGTCTCGCGTTGTTTTACGCGACGGTGCCCTCTGCTCAGCGTCTTCCCGATCGCCGGCGACATCTTATGAAGCAGAGAACCTGAGTGTTTGTAACTGATTGCATTCCTGTTTCTTGTGTTTTTTTACTGAGGGCAATCATATGAATCATTGATATCCATTGCAACACCCAGGAGAGTAAAAAATAATTTTACAAAATAGGGGAATGCTGCGATCGGCGGACTTTGACCTACACACGCACGCACGCACGCAGTAGCCGGCAGTCACGAGACTCTAATCATGTATAATGAGCACTGCATTAATGGTGTCTCCGTAGCACACATGGGAAAGGCAGCGCTGTGCTACATAGCACTTTAAGAATGTCATCGCAGGTTCGAATCCAGCCTGAAGCACAGTCCGGCTGTTTCCGCGGTCTCACGATGTTTTACGCGACGGTGCCCTCTGCTCAGCGTCTTCCCGATCGCCCGCGACATCTTATGAAGCAGAGTTTGTAACTGTTTGCGTCCTGTTTCTTGTGCTTTTTTACTGAGGGCAATCATATGAATCATTGATATCCATTGCAACACCCAGAGGAGTAAAAAATAATTTTACAAAATAGGGGAATGCCGCGATCAGCGGACTTTGACCTACGCACGCACGCACGCAGTAGCCGGCAGTCACGAGACTCTAATCATGTATAATTCGCACTGCATTAATCAGCGTCTCCGTAGCACACATGGGAAAGGCAGCGCTGTGCTACATAGCACTTTAAGAATGGCATCGCCGGTTCGAATCCGGCCTGAAGCACCGTCCGGCAGTTTCCGCGGACTCACGTTGTTTTACGCGACGGTGCCCTCTGCTCAGCGTCTTCCCGATCGCCGGCGACATCTTATGAAGCAGAGAACCTGAGTGTTTGTAACTGATTGCATTCCTGTTTCTTGTGTTTTTTTACTGAGGGCAATCATATGAATCATTGATATCCATTGCAACACCCAGGAGAGTAAAAAATAATTTTACAAAATAGGGGAATGCTGCGATCGGCGGACTTTGACCTACACACGCACGCACGCAAGCAGTAGCCGGCAGTCACGAGACTCTAATCATGTATAATGAGCACTGCATTAATCGGTGTCTCCGTAGCACACATGGGAAAGGCAGCGCTGTGCTACATAGCACTTTAAGAATGTCATCGCAGGTTCGAATCCGGCCTGAAGCACCGTCCGGCAGTTTCCGCGGACTCACGTTGTTTTACGCGATGGTGCCCTCTGCTCAGCGTCTTCCCGATCGCCCGCGACATCTTATGAAGTAGAGAACCTGAGTGTTTGTAACTGTTTGCGTCCTGTTTCTTGTGTTTTTTTACTGAGGGCAATCATATGAATCAATGATATCCATTGCAACACCCAGAGGAGTAAAAAATAATTTTACAAAATAGGGGAATGCCGCGATCAGCGGACTTTGACCTACGCACGCACGCACGCAGTAGCCGGCAGTCACGAGACTCTAATCATGTATAATGAGCACTGCATTAATCAGCGTCTCCATAGCACACATGGGAAAGGCAGCGCTGTGCTACATAGCACTTTAAGAATGGCATCGCCTGTTCGAATCCGGCCTGAAGCACCGTCCGGCAGTTTCCGCGGACTCACGTTGTTTTACGCGACGGTGCCCTCTGCTCAGCGTCTTCCCGATCGCCGGCGACATCTTATGAAGCAGAGAACCTGAGTGTTTGTAACTGATTGCATTCCTGTTTCTTGTGTTTTTTTACTGAGGGCAATCATATGAATCATTGATATCCATTGCAACACCCAGAGGAGTAAAAAATAATTTTACAAAATAGGGGAATGCCGCGATCAGCGGACTTTGACCTACGCACGCACGCACGCAGTAGCCGGCAGTCACGAGACTCTAATCATGTATAATGAGCACTGCATTAATCAGCGTCTCCGTAGCACACATGGGAAAGGCAGCGCTGTGCTACATAGCACTTTAAGAATGGCATCGCCGGTTCGAATCCGGCCTGAAGCACCGTCCGGCAGTTTCCGCGGACTCACGTTGTTTTACGCGACGGTGCCCTCTGCTCAGCGTCTTCCCGATCGCCGGCGACATCTTATGAAGCAGAGAACCTGAGTGTTTGTAACTGATTGCATTCCTGTTTCTTGTGTTTTTTTACTGAGGGCAATCATATGAATCATTGATATCCATTGCAACACCCAGAGGAGTAAAAAATAATTTTACAAAATAGGGGAATGCCGCGATCAGCGGACTTTGACCTACGCACGCACGCACGCAGTAGCCGGCAGTCACGAGACTCTAATCATGTATAATTCGCACTGGATTAATCAGCGTCTCCGTAGCACACATGGGAAAGGCAGCGCTGTGCTACATAGCACTTTAAGAATGGCATCGCCGGCTCGAATCCGGCCTGAAGCACCGTCCGGCAGTTTCCGCGGACTCACGTTGTTTTACGCGACGGTGCCCTCTGCTCAGCGTCTTCCCGATCGCCGGCGACATCTTATGAAGCAGAGAACCTGAGTGTTTGTAACTGATTGCATTCCTGTTTCTTGTGTTTTTTTACTGAGGGCAATCATATGAATCATTGATATCCATTGCAACACCCAGGAGAGTAAAAAATAATTTTACAAAATAGGGGAATGCTGCGATCGGCGGACTTTGACCTACACACGCACGCACGCAAGCAGTAGCCGGCAGTCACGAGACTCTAATCATGTATAATGAGCACTGCATTAATCGGCGTCTCCGTAGCACACATGGGAAAGGCAGCGCTGTGCTACATAGCACTTTAAGAATGTCATCGCAGGTTCGAATCCAGCCTGAAGCACCGTCCGGCCATTTCCGCGGTCTCGCGTTGTTTTACGCGACGGTGCCCTCTGCTCAGCGTCTTCCCGATCGCCGGCGAAATCTTATGAAGCAGAGAACCTGAGTGTTTGTAACTGATTGCATTCCTGTTTCTTGTGTTTTTTTACTGAGGGCAATCATATGAATCATTGATATCCATTGCAACACCCAGGAGAGTAAAAAATAATTTTACAAAATAGGGGAATGCTGCGATCGGCGGACTTTGACCTACACACGCACGCACGCACGCAGTAGCCGGCAGTCACGAGACTCTAATCATGTATAATGAGCACTGCATTAATGGTGTCTCCGTAGCACACATGGGAAAGGCAGCGCTGTGCTACATAGCACTTTAAGAATGTCATCGCAGGTTCGAATCCAGCCTGAAGCACAGTCCGGCTGTTTCCGCGGTCTCACGATGTTTTACACGACGGTGCCCTCTGCTCAGCGTCTTCCCGATCGCCCGCGACATCTTATGAAGCAGAGTTTGTAACTGTTTGCGTCCTGTTTCTTGTGCTTTTTTACTGAGGGCAATCATATGAATCATTGATATCCATTGCAACACCCAGAGGAGTAAAAAATAATTTTACAAAATAGGGGAATGCCGCGATCAGCGGACTTTGACCTACGCACGCACGCACGCAGTAGCCGGCAGTCACGAGACTCTAATCATGTATAATTCGCACTGCATTAATCAGCGTCTCCGTAGCACACATGGGAAAGGCAGCGCTGTGCTACATAGCACTTTAAGAATGGCATCGCCGGTTCGAATCCGGCCTGAAGCACCGTCCGGCAGTTTCCGCGGACTCACGTTGTTTTACGCGACGGTGCCCTCTGCTCAGCGTCTTCCCGATCGCCGGCGACATCTTATGAAGCAGAGAACCTGAGTGTTTGTAACTGATTGCATTCCTGTTTCTTGTGTTTTTTTACTGAGGGCAATCATATGAATCATTGATATCCATTGCAACACCCAGAGGAGTAAAAAATAATTTTACAAAATAGGGGAATGCCGCGATCAGCGGACTTTGACCTACGCACGCACGCACGCAGTAGCCGGCAGTCACGAGACTCTAATCATGTATAATTCGCACTGCATTAATTAGCGTCTCCGTAGCACACATGGAAAAGGCAGCGCTGTGCTACATAGCACTTTAAGAATGGCATCGCCGATTCGAATCCGGCCTGAAGCACCGTCCGGCAGTTTCCGCGGACTCATGTTGTTTTACGCGACGGTGCCCTCTGCTCAGCGTCTTCCCGATCGCCGGCGACATCTTATGAAGCAGAGAACCTGAGTGTTTGTAACTGATTGCATTCCTGTTTCTTGTGTTTTTTTACTGAGGGCAATCATATGAATCATTGATATCCATTGCAACACCCAGGAGAGTAAAAAATAATTTTACAAAATAGGGGAATGCTGCGATCGGCGGACTTTGACCTACACACGCACGCACGCAAGCAGTAGCCGGCAGTCACGAGACTCTAATCATGTATAATGAGCACTGCATTAATCGGCGTCTCCGTAGCACACATGGGAAAGGCAGCGCTGTGCTACATAGCACTTTAAGAATGTCATCGCAGGTTCGAATCCAGCCTGAAGCACCGTCCGGCCATTTCCGCGGTCTCGCGTTGTTTTACGCGACGGTGCCCTCTGCTCAGCGTCTTCCCGATCGCCGGCGAAATCTTATGAAGCAGAGAACCTGAGTGTTTGTAACTGATTGCATTCATGTTTCTTGTGTTTTTTTACTGAGGGCAATCATATGAATCATTGATATCCATTGCAACACCCAGGAGAGTAAAAAATAATTTTACAAAATAGGGGAATGCTGCGATCGGCGGACTTTGACCTACACACGCACGCACGCACGCAGTAGCCGGCAGTCACGAGACTCTAATCATGTATAATGAGCACTGCATTAATGGTGTCTCCGTAGCACACATGGGAAAGGCAGCGCTGTGCTACATAGCACTTTAAGAATGTCATCGCAGGTTCGAATCCAGCCTGAAGCACAGTCCGGCTGTTTCCGCGGTCTCACGATGTTTTACACGACGGTGCCCTCTGCTCAGCGTCTTCCCGATCGCCCGCGACATCTTATGAAGCAGAGTTTGTAACTGTTTGCGTCCTGTTTCTTGTGCTTTTTTACTGAGGGCAATCATATGAATCATTGATATCCATTGCAACACCCAGAGGAGTAAAAAATAATTTTACAAAATAGGGGAATGCCGCGATCAGCGGACTTTGACCTACGCACGCACGCACGCAGTAGCCGGCAGTCACGAGACTCTAATCATGTATAATTCGCACTGCATTAATCAGCGTCTCCGTAGCACACATGGGAAAGGCAGCGCTGTGCTACATAGCACTTTAAGAATGGCATCGCCGGTTCGAATCCGGCCTGAAGCACCGTCCGGCAGTTTCCGCGGACTCACGTTGTTTTACGCGACGGTGCCCTCTGCTCAGCGTCTTCCCGATCGCCGGCGACATCTTATGAAGCAGAGAACCTGAGTGTTTGTAACTGATTGCATTCCTGTTTCTTGTGTTTTTTTACTGAGGGCAATCATATGAATCATTGATATCCATTGCAACACCCAGAGGAGTAAAAAATAATTTTACAAAATAGGGGAATGCCGCGATCAGCGGACTTTGACCTACGCACGCACGCACGCAGTAGCCGGCAGTCACGAGACTCTAATCATGTATAATTCGCACTGGATTAATCAGCGTCTCCGTAGCACACATGGGAAAGGTCGCGCTGTGCTACATAGCACTTTAAGAATGGCATCGCCGGTTCGAATCCGGCCTGAAGCACCGTCCGGCAGTTTCCGCGGACTCACGTTGTTTTACGCGACGGTGCCCTCTGCTCAGCGTCTTCCCGATCGCCGGCGACATCTTATGAAGCAGAGAACCTGAGTGTTTGTAACTGATTGCATTCCTGTTTCTTGTGTTTTTTTACTGAGGGCAATCATATGAATCATTGATATCCATTGCAACACCCAGGAGAGTAAAAAATAATTTTACAAAATAGGGGAATGCTGCGATCGGCGGACTTTGACCTACACACGCACGCACGCAAGCAGTAGCCGGCAGTCACGAGACTCTAATCATGTATAATGAGCACTGCATTAATCGGCGTCTCCGTAGCACACATGGGAAAGGCAGCGCTGTGCTACATAGCACTTTAAGAATGTCATCGCAGGTTCGAATCCAGCCTGAAGCACCGTCCGGCCATTTCCGCGGTCTCGCGTTGTTTTACGCGACGGTGCCCTCTGCTCAGCGTCTTCCCGATCGCCGGCGAAATCTTATGAAGCAGAGAACCTGAGTGTTTGTAACTGATTGCATTCCTGTTTCTTGTGTTTTTTTACTGAGGGCAATCATATGAATCATTGATATCCATTGCAACACCCAGGAGAGTAAAAAATAATTTTACAAAATAGGGGAATGCTGCGATCGGCGGACTTTGACCTACACACGCACGCACGCACGCAGTAGCCGGCAGTCACGAGACTCTAATCATGTATAATGAGCACTGCATTAATGGTGTCTCCGTAGCACACATGGGAAAGGCAGCGCTGTGCTACATAGCACTTTAAGAATGTCATCGCAGGTTCGAATCCAGCCTGAAGCACAGTCCGGCTGTTTCCGCGGTCTCACGATGTTTTACACGACGGTGCCCTCTGCTCAGCGTCTTCCCGATCGCCCGCGACATCTTATGAAGCAGAGTTTGTAACTGTTTGCGTCCTGTTTCTTGTGCTTTTTTACTGAGGGCAATCATATGAATCATTGATATCCATTGCAACACCCAGAGGAGTAAAAAATAATTTTACAAAATAGGGGAATGCCGCGATCAGCGGACTTTGACCTACGCACGCACGCACGCAGTAGCCGGCAGTCACGAGACTCTAATCATGTATAATTCGCACTGCATTAATCAGCGTCTCCGTAGCACACATGGGAAAGGCAGCGCTGTGCTACATAGCACTTTAAGAATGTCATCGCCGGTTCGAATCCGGCCTGAAGCACCGTCCGGCAGTTTCCGCGGACTGATCGCCGGCGACATCTTATGAAGCAGAGAACCTGAGTGTTTGTAACTGATTGCATTCCTGTTTCTTGTGTTTTTTTACTGAGGGCAATCATATGAATCATTGATATCCATTGCAACACCCAGAGGAGTAAAAAATTATTTTACAAAATAGGGGAATGCTGCGATCAGCGGACTTTGACCTACGCACGCACGCAAGCAGTAGCCGGCAGTCACGAGACTCTAATCATGTATAATGAGCACTGCATTAATCAGCGTCTCCGTAGCACACATGGGAAAGGCAGCGCTGTGCTACATAGCACTTTAAGAATGGCATCGCCGGTTCGAATCCGGCCTGAAGCACCGTCCGGCAGTTTCCGCGGACTCACGTTGTTTTACGCGACGGTGCCCTCTGCTCAGCGTCTTCCCGATCGCCGGCGACATCTTATGAAGCAGAGAACCTGAGTGTTTGTAACTGATTGCATTCCTGTTTCTTGTGTTTTTTTACTGAGGGCAATCATATGAATCATTGATATCCATTGCAACACCCAGGAGAGTAAAAAATAATTTTACAAAATAGGGGAATGCTGCGATCGGCGGACTTTGACCTACACACGCACGCACGCAAGCAGTAGCCGGCAGTCACGAGACTCTAATCATGTATAATGAGCACTGCATTAATCGGCGTCTCCGTAGCACACATGGGAAAGGCAGCGCTGTGCTACATAGCACTTTAAGAATGTCATCGCAGGTTCGAATCGAGCCTGAAGCACCGTCCGGCCATTTCCGCGGTCTCGCGTTGTTTTACGCGACGGTGCCCTCTGCTCAGCGTCTTCCCGATCGCCGGCGACATCTTATGAAGCAGAGAACCTGAGTGTTTGTAACTGATTGCATTCCTGTTTCTTGTGTTTTTTTACTGAGGGCAATCATATGAATCATTGATATCCATTGCAACACCCAGGAGAGTAAAAAATAATTTTACAAAATAGGGGAATGCTGCGATCGGCGGACTTTGACCTACACACGCACGCACGCACGCAGTAGCCGGCAGTCACGAGACTCTAATCATGTATAATGAGCACTGCATTAATGGTGTCTCCGTAGCACACATGGGAAAGGCAGCGCTGTGCTACATAGCACTTTAAGAATGTCATCGCAGGTTCGAATCCAGCCTGAAGCACAGTCCGGCTGTTTCCGCGGTCTCACGATGTTTTACGCGACGGTGCCCTCTGCTCAGCGTCTTCCCGATCGCCCGCGACATCTTATGAAGCAGAGTTTGTAACTGTTTGCGTCCTGTTTCTTGTGCTTTTTTACTGAGGGCAATCATATGAATCATTGATATCCATTGCAACACCCAGAGGAGTAAAAAATAATTTTACAAAATAGGGGAATGCCGCGATCAGCGGACTTTGACCTACGCACGCACGCACGCAGTAGCCGGCAGTCACGAGACTCTAATCATGTATAATTCGCACTGCATTAATCAGCGTCTCCGTAGCACACATGGGAAAGGCAGCGCTGTGCTACATAGCACTTTAAGAATGGCATCTCCGGTTCGAATCCGGCCTGAAGCACCGTCCGGCAGTTTCCGCGGACTCACGTTGTTTTACGCGACGGTGCCCTCTGCTCAGCGTCTTCCCGATCGCCGGCGACATCTTATGAAGCAGAGAACCTGAGTGTTTGTAACTGATTGCATTCCTGTTTCTTGTGTTTTTTTACTGAGGGCAATCATATGAATCATTGATATCCATTGCAACACCCAGAGGAGTAAAAAATAATTTTACAAAATAGGGGAATGCCGCGATCAGCGGACTTTGACCTACGCACGCACGCACGCAGTAGCCGGCAGTCACGAGACTCTAATCATGTATAATTCGCACTGCATTAATCAGCGTCTCCGTAGCACACATGGAAAAGGCAGCGCTGTGCTACATAGCACTTTAAGAATGGCATCGCCGGTTCGAATCCGGCCTGAAGCACCGTCCGGCAGTTTCCGCGGACTCATGTTGTTTTACGCGACGGTGCCCTCTGCTCAGCGTCTTCCCGATCGCCGGCGACATCTTATGAAGCAGAGAACCTGAGTGTTTGTAACTGATTGCATTCCTGTTTCTTGTGTTTTTTTACTGAGGGCAATCATATGAATCATTGATATCCATTGCAACACCCAGGAGAGTAAAAAATAATTTTACAAAATAGGGGAATGCTGCGATCGGCGGACTTTGACCTACACACGCACGCACGCAAGCAGTAGCCGGCAGTCACGAGACTCTAATCATGTATAATGAGCACTGCATTAATCGGCGTCTCCGTAGCACACATGGGAAAGGCAGCGCTGTGCTACATAGCACTTTAAGAATGTCATCGCAGGTTCGAATCCAGCCTGAAGCACCGTCCGGCCATTTCCGCGGTCTCGCGTTGTTTTACGCGACGGTGCCCTCTGCTCAGCGTCTTCCCGATCGCCGGCGACATCTTATGAAGCAGAGAACCTGAGTGTTTGTAACTGATTGCATTCCTGTTTCTTGTGTTTTTTTACTGAGGGCAATCATATGAATCATTGATATCCATTGCAACACCCAGGAGAGTAAAAAATAATTTTACAAAATAGGGGAATGCTGCGATCGGCGGACTTTGACCTACACACGCACGCACGCACGCAGTAGCCGGCAGTCACGAGACTCTAATCATGTATAATGAGCACTGCATTAATGGTGTCTCCGTAGCACACATGGGAAAGGCAGCGCTGTGCTACATAGCACTTTAAGAATGTCATCGCAGGTTCGAATCCAGCCTGAAGCACAGTCCGGCTGTTTCCGCGGTCTCACGATGTTTTACGCGACGGTGCCCTCTGCTCAGCGTCTTCCCGATCGCCCGCGACATCTTATGAAGCAGAGTTTGTAACTGTTTGCGTCCTGTTTCTTGTGCTTTTTTACTGAGGGCAATCATATGAATCATTGATATCCATTGCAACACCCAGAGGAGTAAAAAATAATTTTACAAAATAGGGGAATGCCGCGATCAGCGGACTTTGACCTACGCACGCACGCACGCAGTAGCCGGCAGTCACGAGACTCTAATCATGTATAATTCGCACTGCATTAATCAGCGTCTCCGTAGCACACATGGGAAAGGCAGCGCTGTGCTACATAGCACTTTAAGAATGGCATCGCCGGTTCGAATCCGGCCTGAAGCACCGTCCGGCAGTTTCCGCGGACTCACGTTGTTTTACGCGACGGTGCCCTCTGCTCAGCGTCTTCCCGATCGCCGGCGACATCTTATGAAGCAGAGAACCTGAGTGTTTGTAACTGATTGCATTCCTGTTTCTTGTGTTTTTTTACTGAGGGCAATCATATGAATCATTGATATCCATTGCAACACCCAGGAGAGTAAAAAATAATTTTACAAAATAGGGGAATGCTGCGATCGGCGGACTTTGACCTACACACGCACGCACGCAAGCAGTAGCCGGCAGTCACGAGACTCTAATCATGTATAATGAGCACTGCATTAATCGGTGTCTCCGTAGCACACATGGGAAAGGCAGCGCTGTGCTACATAGCACTTTAAGAATGTCATCGCAGGTTCGAATCCGGCCTGAAGCACCGTCCGGCAGTTTCCGCGGACTCACGTTGTTTTACGCGATGGTGCCCTCTGCTCAGCGTCTTCCCGATCGCCCGCGACATCTTATGAAGTAGAGAACCTGAGTGTTTGTAACTGTTTGCGTCCTGTTTCTTGTGTTTTTTTACTGAGGGCAATCATATGAATCATTGATATCCATTGCAACACCCAGAGGAGTAAAAAATAATTTTACAAAATAGGGGAATGCCGCGATCAGCGGACTTTGACCTACGCACGCACGCACGCAGTAGCCGGCAGTCACGAGACTCTAATCATGTATAATGAGCACTGCATTAATCAGCGTCTCCGTAGCACACATGGGAAAGGCAGCGCTGTGCTACATAGCACTTTAAGAATGGCATCGCCGGTTCGAATCCGGCCTGAAGCACCGTCCGGCAGTTTCCGCGGACTCACGTTGTTTTACGCGACGGTGCCCTCTGCTCAGCGTCTTCCCGATCGCCGGCGACATCTTATGAAGCAGAGAACCTGAGTGTTTGTAACTGATTGCATTCCTGTTTCTTGTGTTTTTTTACTGAGGGCAATCATATGAATCATTGATATCCATTGCAACACCCAGAGGAGTAAAAAATAATTTTACAAAATAGGGGAATGCCGCGATCAGCGGACTTTGACCTACGCACGCACGCACGCAGTAGCCGGCAGTCACGAGACTCTAATCATGTATAATTCGCACTGGATTAATCAGCGTCTCCGTAGCACACATGGGAAAGGCAGCGCTGTGCTACATAGCACTTTAAGAATGGCATCGCCGGCTCGAATCCGGCCTGAAGCACCGTCCGGCAGTTTCCGCGGACTCACGTTGTTTTACGCGACGGTGCCCTCTGCTCAGCGTCTTCCCGATCGCCGGCGACATCTTATGAAGCAGAGAACCTGAGTGTTTGTAACTGATTGCATTCCTGTTTCTTGTGTTTTTTTACTGAGGGCAATCATATGAATCATTGATATCCATTGCAACACCCAGGAGAGTAAAAAATAATTTTACAAAATAGGGGAATGCTGCGATCGGCGGACTTTGACCTACACACGCACGCACGCAAGCAGTAGCCGGCAGTCACGAGACTCTAATCATGTATAATGAGCACTGCATTAATCGGCGTCTCCGTAGCACACATGGGAAAGGCAGCGCTGTGCTACATAGCACTTTAAGAATGTCATCGCAGGTTCGAATCCAGCCTGAAGCACCGTCCGGCCATTTCCGCGGTCTCGCGTTGTTTTACGCGACGGTGCCCTCTGCTCAGCGTCTTCCCGATCGCCGGCGAAATCTTATGAAGCAGAGAACCTGAGTGTTTGTAACTGATTGCATTCCTGTTTCTTGTGTTTTTTTACTGAGGGCAATCATATGAATCATTGATATCCATTGCAACACCCAGGAGAGTAAAAAATAATTTTACAAAATAGGGGAATGCTGCGATCGGCGGACTTTGACCTACACACGCACGCACGCACGCAGTAGCCGGCAGTCACGAGACTCTAATCATGTATAATGAGCACTGCATTAATGGTGTCTCCGTAGCACACATGGGAAAGGCAGCGCTGTGCTACATAGCACTTTAAGAATGTCATCGCAGGTTCGAATCCAGCCTGAAGCACAGTCCGGCTGTTTCCGCGGTCTCACGATGTTTTACACGACGGTGCCCTCTGCTCAGCGTCTTCCCGATCGCCCGCGACATCTTATGAAGCAGAGTTTGTAACTGTTTGCGTCCTGTTTCTTGTGCTTTTTTACTGAGGGCAATCATATGAATCATTGATATCCATTGCAACACCCAGAGGAGTAAAAAATAATTTTACAAAATAGGGGAATGCCGCGATCAGCGGACTTTGACCTACGCACGCACGCACGCAGTAGCCGGCAGTCACGAGACTCTAATCATGTATAATTCGCACTGCATTAATCAGCGTCTCCGTAGCACACATGGGAAAGGCAGCGCTGTGCTACATAGCACTTTAAGAATGGCATCGCCGGTTCGAATCCGGCCTGAAGCACCGTCCGGCAGTTTCCGCGGACTCACGTTGTTTTACGCGACGGTGCCCTCTGCTCAGCGTCTTCCCGATCGCCGGCGACATCTTATGAAGCAGAGAACCTGAGTGTTTGTAACTGATTGCATTCCTGTTTCTTGTGTTTTTTTACTGAGGGCAATCATATGAATCATTGATATCCATTGCAACACCCAGAGGAGTAAAAAATAATTTTACAAAATAGGGGAATGCCGCGATCAGCGGACTTTGACCTACGCACGCACGCACGCAGTAGCCGGCAGTCACGAGACTCTAATCATGTATAATTCGCACTGCATTAATTAGCGTCTCCGTAGCACACATGGAAAAGGCAGCGCTGTGCTACATAGCACTTTAAGAATGGCATCGCCGATTCGAATCCGGCCTGAAGCACCGTCCGGCAGTTTCCGCGGACTCATGTTGTTTTACGCGACGGTGCCCTCTGCTCAGCGTCTTCCCGATCGCCGGCGACATCTTATGAAGCAGAGAACCTGAGTGTTTGTAACTGATTGCATTCCTGTTTCTTGTGTTTTTTTACTGAGGGCAATCATATGAATCATTGATATCCATTGCAACACCCAGGAGAGTAAAAAATAATTTTACAAAATAGGGGAATGCTGCGATCGGCGGACTTTGACCTACACACGCACGCACGCAAGCAGTAGCCGGCAGTCACGAGACTCTAATCATGTATAATGAGCACTGCATTAATCGGCGTCTCCGTAGCACACATGGGAAAGGCAGCGCTGTGCTACATAGCACTTTAAGAATGTCATCGCAGGTTCGAATCCAGCCTGAAGCACCGTCCGGCCATTTCCGCGGTCTCGCGTTGTTTTACGCGACGGTGCCCTCTGCTCAGCGTCTTCCCGATCGCCGGCGAAATCTTATGAAGCAGAGAACCTGAGTGTTTGTAACTGATTGCATTCATGTTTCTTGTGTTTTTTTACTGAGGGCAATCATATGAATCATTGATATCCATTGCAACACCCAGGAGAGTAAAAAATAATTTTACAAAATAGGGGAATGCTGCGATCGGCGGACTTTGACCTACACACGCACGCACGCACGCAGTAGCCGGCAGTCACGAGACTCTAATCATGTATAATGAGCACTGCATTAATGGTGTCTCCGTAGCACACATGGGAAAGGCAGCGCTGTGCTACATAGCACTTTAAGAATGTCATCGCAGGTTCGAATCCAGCCTGAAGCACAGTCCGGCTGTTTCCGCGGTCTCACGATGTTTTACACGACGGTGCCCTCTGCTCAGCGTCTTCCCGATCGCCCGCGACATCTTATGAAGCAGAGTTTGTAACTGTTTGCGTCCTGTTTCTTGTGCTTTTTTACTGAGGGCAATCATATGAATCATTGATATCCATTGCAACACCCAGAGGAGTAAAAAATAATTTTACAAAATAGGGGAATGCCGCGATCAGCGGACTTTGACCTACGCACGCACGCACGCAGTAGCCGGCAGTCACGAGACTCTAATCATGTATAATTCGCACTGCATTAATCAGCGTCTCCGTAGCACACATGGGAAAGGCAGCGCTGTGCTACATAGCACTTTAAGAATGGCATCGCCGGTTCGAATCCGGCCTGAAGCACCGTCCGGCAGTTTCCGCGGACTCACGTTGTTTTACGCGACGGTGCCCTCTGCTCAGCGTCTTCCCGATCGCCGGCGACATCTTATGAAGCAGAGAACCTGAGTGTTTGTAACTGATTGCATTCCTGTTTCTTGTGTTTTTTTACTGAGGGCAATCATATGAATCATTGATATCCATTGCAACACCCAGAGGAGTAAAAAATAATTTTACAAAATAGGGGAATGCCGCGATCAGCGGACTTTGACCTACGCACGCACGCACGCAGTAGCCGGCAGTCACGAGACTCTAATCATGTATAATTCGCACTGGATTAATCAGCGTCTCCGTAGCACACATGGGAAAGGTCGCGCTGTGCTACATAGCACTTTAAGAATGGCATCGCCGGTTCGAATCCGGCCTGAAGCACCGTCCGGCAGTTTCCGCGGACTCACGTTGTTTTACGCGACGGTGCCCTCTGCTCAGCGTCTTCCCGATCGCCGGCGACATCTTATGAAGCAGAGAACCTGAGTGTTTGTAACTGATTGCATTCCTGTTTCTTGTGTTTTTTTACTGAGGGCAATCATATGAATCATTGATATCCATTGCAACACCCAGGAGAGTAAAAAATAATTTTACAAAATAGGGGAATGCTGCGATCGGCGGACTTTGACCTACACACGCACGCACGCAAGCAGTAGCCGGCAGTCACGAGACTCTAATCATGTATAATGAGCACTGCATTAATCGGCGTCTCCGTAGCACACATGGGAAAGGCAGCGCTGTGCTACATAGCACTTTAAGAATGTCATCGCAGGTTCGAATCCAGCCTGAAGCACCGTCCGGCCATTTCCGCGGTCTCGCGTTGTTTTACGCGACGGTGCCCTCTGCTCAGCGTCTTCCCGATCGCCGGCGAAATCTTATGAAGCAGAGAACCTGAGTGTTTGTAACTGATTGCATTCCTGTTTCTTGTGTTTTTTTACTGAGGGCAATCATATGAATCATTGATATCCATTGCAACACCCAGGAGAGTAAAAAATAATTTTACAAAATAGGGGAATGCTGCGATCGGCGGACTTTGACCTACACACGCACGCACGCACGCAGTAGCCGGCAGTCACGAGACTCTAATCATGTATAATGAGCACTGCATTAATGGTGTCTCCGTAGCACACATGGGAAAGGCAGCGCTGTGCTACATAGCACTTTAAGAATGTCATCGCAGGTTCGAATCCAGCCTGAAGCACAGTCCGGCTGTTTCCGCGGTCTCACGATGTTTTACACGACGGTGCCCTCTGCTCAGCGTCTTCCCGATCGCCCGCGACATCTTATGAAGCAGAGTTTGTAACTGTTTGCGTCCTGTTTCTTGTGCTTTTTTACTGAGGGCAATCATATGAATCATTGATATCCATTGCAACACCCAGAGGAGTAAAAAATAATTTTACAAAATAGGGGAATGCCGCGATCAGCGGACTTTGACCTACGCACGCACGCACGCAGTAGCCGGCAGTCACGAGACTCTAATCATGTATAATTCGCACTGCATTAATCAGCGTCTCCGTAGCACACATGGGAAAGGCAGCGCTGTGCTACATAGCACTTTAAGAATGGCATCGCCGGTTCGAATCCGGCCTGAAGCACCGTCCGGCAGTTTCCGCGGACTCACGTTGTTTTACGCGACGGTGCCCTCTGCTCAGCGTCTTCCCGATCGCCGGCGACATCTTATGAAGCAGAGAACCTGAGTGTTTGTAACTGATTGCATTCCTGTTTCTTGTGTTTTTTTACTGAGGGCAATCATATGAATCATTGATATCCATTGCAACACCCAGAGGAGTAAAAAATAATTTTACAAAATAGGGGAATGCCGCGATCAGCGGACTTTGACCTACGCACGCACGCACGCAGTAGCCGGCAGTCACGAGACTCTAATCATGTATAATGAGCACTGCATTAATCAGCGTCTCCGTAGCACACATGGGAAAGGCAGCGCTGTGCTACATAGCACTTTAAGAATGGCATCGCCGGTTCGAATCCGGCCTGAAGCACCGTCCGGCAGTTTCCGCGGACTCACGTTGTTTTACGCGACGGTGCCCTCTGCTCAGCGTCTTCCCGATCGCCGGCGACATCTTATGAAGCAGAGAACCTGAGTGTTTGTAACTGATTGCATTCCTGTTTCTTGTGTTTTTTTACTGAGGGCAATCATATGAATCATTGATATCCATTGCAACACCCAGGAGAGTAAAAAATAATTTTACAAAATAGGGGAATGCTGCGATCGGCGGACTTTGACCTACACACGCACGCACGCAAGCAGTAGCCGGCAGTCACGAGACTCTAATCATGTATAATGAGCACTGCATTAATCGGCGTCTCCGTAGCACACATGGGAAAGGCAGCGCTGTGCTACATAGCACTTTAAGAATGTCATCGCAGGTTCGAATCGAGCCTGAAGCACCGTCCGGCCATTTCCGCGGTCTCGCGTTGTTTTACGCGACGGTGCCCTCTGCTCAGCGTCTTCCCGATCGCCGGCGACATCTTATGAAGCAGAGAACCTGAGTGTTTGTAACTGATTGCATTCCTGTTTCTTGTGTTTTTTTACTGAGGGCAATCATATGAATCATTGATATCCATTGCAACACCCAGGAGAGTAAAAAATAATTTTACAAAATAGGGGAATGCTGCGATCGGCGGACTTTGACCTACACACGCACGCACGCACGCAGTAGCCGGCAGTCACGAGACTCTAATCATGTATAATGAGCACTGCATTAATGGTGTCTCCGTAGCACACATGGGAAAGGCAGCGCTGTGCTACATAGCACTTTAAGAATGTCATCGCAGGTTCGAATCCAGCCTGAAGCACAGTCCGGCTGTTTCCGCGGTCTCACGATGTTTTACGCGACGGTGCCCTCTGCTCAGCGTCTTCCCGATCGCCCGCGACATCTTATGAAGCAGAGTTTGTAACTGTTTGCGTCCTGTTTCTTGTGCTTTTTTACTGAGGGCAATCATATGAATCATTGATATCCATTGCAACACCCAGGAGAGTAAAAAATAATTTTACAAAATAGGGGAATGCTGCGATCGGCGGACTTTGACCTACACACGCACGCACGCACGCAGTAGCCGGCAGTCACGAGACTCTAATCATGTATAATGAGCACTGCATTAATGGTGTCTCCGTAGCACACATGGGAAAGGCAGCGCTGTGCTACATAGCACTTTAAGAATGTCATCGCAGGTTCGAATCCAGCCTGAAGCACAGTCCGGCTGTTTCCGCGGTCTCACGATGTTTTACGCGACGGTGCCCTCTGCTCAGCGTCTTCCCGATCGCCCGCGACATCTTATGAAGCAGAGTTTGTAACTGTTTGCGTCCTGTTTCTTGTGCTTTTTTACTGAGGGCAATCATATGAATCATTGATATCCATTGCAACACCCAGAGGAGTAAAAAATAATTTTACAAAATAGGGGAATGCCGCGATCAGCGGACTTTGACCTACGCACGCACGCACGCAGTAGCCGGCAGTCACGAGACTCTAATCATGTATAATTCGCACTGCATTAATCAGCGTCTCCGTAGCACACATGGGAAAGGCAGCGCTGTGCTACATAGCACTTTAAGAATGGCATCGCCGGTTCGAATCCGGCCTGAAGCACCGTCCGGCAGTTTCCGCGGACTCACGTTGTTTTACGCGACGGTGCCCTCTGCTCAGCGTCTTCCCGATCGCCGGCGACATCTTATGAAGCAGAGAACCTGAGTGTTTGTAACTGATTGCATTCCTGTTTCTTGTGTTTTTTTACTGAGGGCAATCATATGAATCATTGATATCCATTGCAACACCCAGAGGAGTAAAAAATAATTTTACAAAATAGGGGAATGCCGCGATCAGCGGACTTTGACCTACGCACGCACGCACGCAGTAGCCGGCAGTCACGAGACTCTAATCATGTATAATGAGCACTGCATTAATCAGCGTCTCCGTAGCACACATGGGAAAGGCAGCGCTGTGCTACATAGCACTTTAAGAATGGCATCGCCGGTTCGAATCCGGCCTGAAGCACCGTCCGGCAGTTTCCGCGGACTCACGTTGTTTTACGCGACGGTGCCCTCTGCTCAGCGTCTTCCCGATCGCCGGCGACATCTTATGAAGCAGAGAACCTGAGTGTTTGTAACTGATTGCATTCCTGTTTCTTGTGTTTTTTTACTGAGGGCAATCATATGAATCATTGATATCCATTGCAACACCCAGGAGAGTAAAAAATAATTTTACAAAATAGGGGAATGCTGCGATCGGCGGACTTTGACCTACACACGCACGCACGCAAGCAGTAGCCGGCAGTCACGAGACTCTAATCATGTATAATGAGCACTGCATTAATCGGCGTCTCCGTAGCACACATGGGAAAGGCAGCGCTGTGCTACATAGCACTTTAAGAATGTCATCGCAGGTTCGAATCCAGCCTGAAGCACCGTCCGGCCATTTCCGCGGTCTCGCGTTGTTTTACGCGACGGTGCCCTCTGCTCAGCGTCTTCCCGATCGCCGGCGACATCTTATGAAGCAGAGAACCTGAGTGTTTGTAACTGATTGCATTCCTGTTTCTTGTGTTTTTTTACTGAGGGCAATCATATGAATCATTGATATCCATTGCAACACCCAGGAGAGTAAAAAATAATTTTACAAAATAGGGGAATGCTGCGATCGGCGGACTTTGACCTACACACGCACGCACGCACGCAGTAGCCGGCAGTCACGAGACTCTAATCATGTATAATGAGCACTGCATTAATGGTGTCTCCGTAGCACACATGGGAAAGGCAGCGCTGTGCTACATAGCACTTTAAGAATGTCATCGCAGGTTCGAATCCAGCCTGAAGCACAGTCCGGCTGTTTCCGCGGTCTCACGATGTTTTACGCGACGGTGCCCTCTGCTCAGCGTCTTCCCGATCGCCCGCGACATCTTATGAAGCAGAGTTTGTAACTGTTTGCGTCCTGTTTCTTGTGCTTTTTTACTGAGGGCAATCATATGAATCATTGATATCCATTGCAACACCCAGAGGAGTAAAAAATAATTTTACAAAATAGGGGAATGCCGCGATCAGCGGACTTTGACCTACGCACGCACGCACGCAGTAGCCGGCAGTCACGAGACTCTAATCATGTATAATTCGCACTGCATTAATCAGCGTCTCCGTAGCACACATGGGAAAGGCAGCGCTGTGCTACATAGCACTTTAAGAATGGCATCGCCGGTTCGAATCCGGCCTGAAGCACCGTCCGGCAGTTTCCGCGGACTCACGTTGTTTTACGCGACGGTGCCCTCTGCTCAGCGTCTTCCCGATCGCCCGCGACATCTTATGAAGTAGAGAACCTGAGTGTTTGTAACTGTTTGCGTCCTGTTTCTTGTGTTTTTTTACTGAGGGCAATCATATGAATCATTGATATCCATTGCAACACCCAGAGGAGTAAAAAATAATTTTACAAAATAGGGGAATGCCGCGATCAGCGGACTTTGACCTACGCACGCACGCACGCAGTAGCCGGCAGTCACGAGACTCTAATCATGTATAATTCGCACTGGATTAATCAGCGTCTCCGTAGCACACATGGGAAAGGCAGCGCTGTGCTACATAGCACTCTAAGAATGGCATCGCCGGTTCGAATCCGGCCTGAAGCACCGTCCGGCAGTTTCCGCGGACTCACGTTGTTTTACGCGACGGTGCCCTCTGCTCAGCGTCTTCCCGATCGCCGGCGACATCTTATGAAGCAGAGAACCTGAGTGTTTGTAACTGATTGCATTCCTGTTTCTTGTGTTTTTTTACTGAGGGCAATCATATGAATCATTGATATCCATTGCAACACCCAGGAGAGTAAAAAATAATTTTACAAAATAGGGGAATGCTGGGCGGACTTTGACCTACACACGCACGCACGCAAGCAGTAGCCGGCAGTCACGAGACTCTAATCATGTATAATGAGCACTGCATTAATCGGCGTCTCCGTAGCACACATGGGAAAGGCAGCGCTGTGCTACATAGCACTTTAAGAATGTCATCGCAGGTTCGAATCCAGCCTGAAGCACCGTCCGGCCATTTCCGCGGTCTCGCGTTGTTTTACGCGACGGTGCCCTCTGCTCAGCGTCTTCCCGATCGCCGGCGAAATCTTATGAAGCAGAGAACCTGAGTGTTTGTAACTGATTGCATTCCTGTTTCTTGTGTTTTTTTACTGAGGGCAATCATATGAATCATTGATATCCATTGCAACACCCAGGAGAGTAAAAAATAATTTTACAAAATAGGGGAATGCTGTGATCGGCGGACTTTGACCTACACACGCACGCACGCACGCAGTAGCCGGCAGTCACGAGACTCTAATCATGTATAATGAGCACTGCATTAATGGTGTCTCCGTAGCACACATGGGAAAGGCAGCGCTGTGCTACATAGCACTTTAAGAATGTCATCGCAGGTTCGAATCCAGCCTGAAGCACAGTCCGGCTGTTTCCGCGGTCTCACGATGTTTTACACGACGGTGCCCTCTGCTCAGCGTCTTCCCGATCGCCCGCGACATCTTATGAAGCAGAGTTTGTAACTGTTTGCGTCCTGTTTCTTGTGCTTTTTTACTGAGGGCAATCATATGAATCATTGATATCCATTGCAACACCCAGAGGAGTAAAAAATAATTTTACAAAATAGGGGAATGCCGCGATCAGCGGACTTTGACCTACGCACGCACGCAGTAGCCGGCAGTCACGAGACTCTAATCATGTATAATTCGCACTGCATTAATCAGCGTCTCCGTAGCACACATGGGAAAGGCAGCGCTGTGCTACATAGCACTTTAAGAATGGCATCGCCGGTTCGAATCCGGCCTGAAGCACCGTCCGGCAGTTTCCGCGGACTCACGTTGTTTTACGCGACGGTGCCCTCTGCTCAGCGTCTTCCCGATCGCCGGCGACATCTTATGAAGCAGAGAACCTGAGTGTTTGTAACTGATTGCATTCCTGTTTCTTGTGTTTTTTTACTGAGGGCAATCATATGAATCATTGATATCCATTGCAACACCCAGAGGAGTAAAAAATAATTTTACAAAATAGGGGAATGCCGCGATCAGCGGACTTTGACCTACGCACGCACGCACGCAGTAGCCGGCAGTCACGAGACTCTAATCATGTATAATTCGCACTGCATTAATCAGCGTCTCCGTAGCACACATGGGAAAGGCAGCGCTGTGCTACATAGCACTTTAAGAATGGCATCGCCGGTTCGAATCCGGCCTGAAGCACCGTCCGGCAGTTTCCGCGGACTCATGTTGTTTTACGCGACGGTGCCCTCTGCTCAGCGTCTTCCCGATCGCCGGCGACATCTTATGAAGCAGAGAACCTGAGTGTTTGTAACTGATTGCATTCCTGTTTCTTGTGTTTTTTTACTGAGGGCAATCATATGAATCATTGATATCCATTGCAACACCCAGGAGAGTAAAAAATAATTTTACAAAATAGGGGAATGCTGCGATCGGCGGACTTTGACCTACACACGCACGCACGCACGCAGTAGCCGGCAGTCACGAGACTCTAATCATGTATAATGAGCACTGCATTAATGGTGTCTCCGTAGCACACATGGGAAAGGCAGCGCTGTGCTACATAGCACTTTAAGAATGTCATCGCAGGTTCGAATCCAGCCTGAAGCACAGTCCGGCTGTTTCCGCGGTCTCACGATGTTTTACACGACGGTGCCCTCTGCTCAGCGTCTTCCCGATCGCCCGCGACATCTTATGAAGCAGAGTTTGTAACTGTTTGCGTCCTGTTTCTTGTGCTTTTTTACTGAGGGCAATCATATGAATCATTGATATCCATTGCAACACCCAGAGGAGTAAAAAATAATTTTACAAAATAGGGGAATGCCGCGATCAGCGGACTTTGACCTACGCACGCACGCACGCAGTAGCCGGCAGTCACGAGACTCTAATCATGTATAATTCGCACTGCATTAATCAGCGTCTCCGTAGCACACATGGGAAAGGCAGCGCTGTGCTACATAGCACTTTAAGAATGGCATCGCCGGTTCGAATCCGGCCTGAAGCACCGTCCGGCAGTTTCCGCGGACTCACGTTGTTTTACGCGACGGTGCCCTCTGCTCAGCGTCTTCCCGATCGCCGGCGACATCTTATGAAGCAGAGAACCTGAGTGTTTGTAACTGATTGCATTCCTGTTTCTTGTGTTTTTTTACTGAGGGCAATCATATGAATCATTGATATCCATTGCAACACCCAGAGGAGTAAAAAATAATTTTACAAAATAGGGGAATGCCGCGATCAGCGGACTTTGACCTACGCACGCACGCACGCAGTAGCCGGCAGTCACGAGACTCTAATCATGTATAATTCGCACTGCATTAATCAGCGTCTCCGTAGCACACATGGGAAAGGCAGCGCTGTGCTACATAGCACTTTAAGAATGGCATCGCCGGTTCGAATCCGGCCTGAAACACCGTCCGGCAGTTTCCGCGGACTCACGTTGTTTTACGCGACGGTGCCCTCTGCTCAGCGTCTTCCCGATCGCCGGCGACATCTTATGAAGCAGAGAACCTGAGTGTTTGTAACTGATTGCATTCCTGTTTCTTGTGTTTTTTTACTGAGGGCAATCATATGAATCATTGATATCCATTGCAACACCCAGGAGAGTAAAAAATAATTTTACAAAATAGGGGAATGCTGCGATCGGCGGACTTTGACCTACACACGCACGCACGCAAGCAGTAGCCGGCAGTCACGAGACTCTAATCATGTATAATGAGCACTGCATTAATCGGCGTCTCCGTAGCACACATGGGAAAGGCAGCGCTGTGCTACATAGCACTTTAAGAATGTCATCGCAGGTTCGAATCCGGCCTGAAGCACAGTCCGGCAGTTTCCGCGGACTCACGTTGTTTTACGCGACGGTGCCCTCTGCTCAGCGTCTTCCCGATCGCCCGCGACATCTTATGAAGTAGAGAACCTGAGTGATTGTAACTGTTTGCGTCCTGTTTCTTGTGTTTTTTTACTGAGGGCAATCATATGAATCATTGATATCCATTGCAACACCCAGGAGAGTAAAAAATAATTTTACAAAATAGGGGAATGCTGCGATCGGCGGACTTTGACCTACACACGCACGCACGCAAGCAGTAGCCGGCAGTCACGAGACTCTAATCATGTATAATGAGCACTGCATTAATCGGCGTCTCCGTAGCACACATGGGAAAGGCAGCGCTGTGCTACATAGCACTTTAAGAATGTCATCGCAGGTTCGAATCCAGCCTGAAGCACCGTCCGGCCATTTCCGCGGTCTCGCGTTGTTTTACGCGACGGTGCCCTCTGCTCAGCGTCTTCCCGATCGCCGGCGACATCTTATGAAGCAGAGAACCTGAGTGTTTGTAACTGATTGCATTCCTGTTTCTTGTGTTTTTTTACTGAGGGCAATCATATGAATCATTGATATCCATTGCAACACCCAGGAGAGTAAAAAATAATTTTACAAAATAGGGGAATGCTGCGATCGGCGGACTTTGACCTACACACGCACGCACGCACGCAGTAGCCGGCAGTCACGAGACTCTAATCATGTATAATGAGCACTGCATTAATGGTGTCTCCGTAGCACACATGGGAAAGGCAGCGCTGTGCTACATAGCACTTTAAGAATGTCATCGCAGGTTCGAATCCAGCCTGAAGCACAGTCCGGCTGTTTCCGCGGTCTCACGATGTTTTACGCGACGGTGCCCTCTGCTCAGCGTCTTCCCGATCGCCCGCGACATCTTATGAAGCAGAGTTTGTAACTGTTTGCGTCCTGTTTCTTGTGCTTTTTTACTGAGGGCAATCATATGAATCATTGATATCCATTGCAACACCCAGAGGAGTAAAAAATAATTTTACAAAATAGGGGAATGCCGCGATCAGCGGACTTTGACCTACGCACGCACGCAGTAGCCGGCAGTCACGAGACTACTCTAATCATGTATAATTCGCACTGCATTAATCAGCGTCTCCGTAGCACACATGGGAAAGGCAGCGCTGTGCTACATAGCACTTTAAGAATGGCATCGCCGGTTCGAATCCGGCCTGAAGCACCGTCCGGCAGTTTCCGCGGACTCACGTTGTTTTACGCGACGGTGCCCTCTGCTCAGCGTCTTCCCGATCGCCGGCGACATCTTATGAAGCAGAGAACCTGAGTGTTTGTAACTGATTGCATTCCTGTTTCTTGTGTTTTTTTACTGAGGGCAATCATATGAATCATTGATATCCATTGCAACACCCAGGAGAGTAAAAAATAATTTTACAAAATAGGGGAATGCTGCGATCGGCGGACTTTGACCTACACACGCACGCACGCAAGCAGTAGCCGGCAGTCACGAGACTCTAATCATGTATAATGAGCACTGCATTAATCGGCGTCTCCGTAGCACACATGGGAAAGGCAGCGCTGTGCTACATAGCACTTTAAGAATGTCATCGCAGGTTCGAATCCGGCCTGAAGCACCGTCCGGCAGTTTCCGCGGACTCACGTTGTTTTACGCGACGGTGCCCTCTGCTCAGCGTCTTCCCGATCGCCCGCGACATCTTATGAAGTAGAGAACCTGAGTGTTTGTAACTGTTTGCGTCCTGTTTCTTGTTTTTTTTTTACTGAGGGCAATCATATGAATCATTGATATCCATTGCAACACCCAGAGGAGTAAAAAATAATTTTACAAAATAGGGGAATGCCGCGATCAGCGGACTTTGACCTACGCACGCACGCACGCAGTAGCCGGCAGTCACGAGACTCTAATCATGTATAATGAGCACTGCATTAATCGGTGTCTCCGTAGCACACATGGGAAAGGCAGCGCTGTGCTACATAGCACTTTAAGAATGTCATCGCAGGTTCGAATCCGGCCTGAAGCACCGTCCGGCAGTTTCCGCGGACTCACGTTGTTTTACCGACGGTGCCCTCTGCTCAGCGTCTTCCCGATCGCCAGCGACATCTTATGAAGTAGAGAACCTGAGTGTTTGTAACTGTTTGCGTCCTGTTTCTTGTGTTTTTTTACTGAGGGCAATCATATGAATCATTGATATCCATTGCAACACCCAGAGGAGTAAAAAATAATTTTACAAAATAGGGCAATGCCGCGATCAGCGGACTTTGACCTACGCACGCACGCACGCAGTAGCCGGCAGTCACGAGACTCTAATCATGTATAATGAGCACTGCACTAATCAGCATCTCCGTAGCACATATGGGAAAGGCAGCGCTGTGCTACATAGCACTTTAAGAATGGCATTGCAGGTTCGAATAAGGCCTGAAGCACCGTCCGGCCATTTCCGCGGTCTCGCGTTGTTTTACGCGACGTGCCCTCTGCTCAGCGTCTTCCCGATCTCCGGCGACATCTTATGAAGCAGAGAACCTGAGTGTTTGTAACTGATTGCATTCCTGTTTCTTGTGTTTTTTTACTGAGGGCAATCATATGAATCATTGATATCCATTGCAACACCCAGAGGAGTAAAAAATAATTTTACAAAATAGGGGAATGCCGCGATCAGCGGACTTTGACCTACGCACGCACGCACGCAGTAGCCGGCAGTCACGAGACTCTAATCATGTATAATGAGCACTGCATTAATCAGCGTCTCCGTAGCACACATGGGAAAGGCAGCGCTGTGCTACATAGCACTTTAAGAATGGCATCGCCGGTTCGAATCCGGCCTGAAGCACCGTCAGGCAGTTTCCGCGGACTCACGTTGTTTTACGCGACGGTGCCCTCTGCTCAGCGTCTTCCCGATCGCCGGCGACATCTTATGAAGCAGAGAACCTGAGTGTTTGTAACTGATTGCATTCCTGTTTCTTGTGTTTTTTTACTGAGGGCAATCATATGAATCATTGATATCCATTGCAACACCCAGAGGAGTAAAAAATAATTTTACAAAATAGGGGAATGCCGCGATCAGCGGACTTTGACCTACGCACGCACGCACGCAGTAGCCGGCAGTCACGAGACTCTAATCATGTATAATGAGCACTGCACTAATCAGCATCTCCGTAGCACATATGGGAAAGGCAGCGCTGTGCTACATAGCACTTTAAGAATGTCATCGCAGGTTCGAATCCAGCCTGAAGCACCGTCCGGCCATTTCCGCGGTCTCGCGTTGTTTTACGCGACGGTGCCCTCTGCTCAGCGTCTTCCCGATCGCCGGCGACATCTTATGAAGCAGAGTTTGTAACTGTTTGCGTCCTGTTTCTTGTGCTTTTTTACTGAGGGCAATCATATGAATCATTGATATCCATTGCAACACCCAGAGGAGTAAAAAATAATTTTACAAAATAGGGGAATGCCGCGATCAGCGGACTTTGACCTACACATGCACGCATGCAAGCAGTAGCCGGCAGTCACGAGACTCTAATCATGTATAATGAGCACTGCATTAATCGGTGTCTCCATAGCACACATGGGAAAGGCAGCGCTGTGCTACATAGCACTTTAAGAATGTCATCGCAGGTTCGAATCCGGCCTGAAGCACCGTCCGGCAGTTTCCGCGGACTCACGTTGTTTTACGCGACGGTGCCCTCTGCTCAGCGTCTTCCCGATCGCCCGCGACATCTTATGAAGTAGAGAACCTGAGTGTTTGTAACTGTTTGCGTCCTGTTTCTTGTGTTTTTTTACTGAGGGCAATCATATGAATCATTGATATCCATTGCAACACCCAGAGGAGTAAAAAATAATTTTACAAAATAGGGGAATGCCGCGATCAGCGGACTTTGACCTACGCACGCACGCACGCACGCAGTAGCCGGCAGTCACGAGACTCTAATCATGTATAATGAGCACTGCATTAATCAGCGTCTCCGTAGCACACATGGGAAAGGCAGCGCTGTGCTACATAGCACTTTAAGAATGGCATCGCCGGTTCGAATCCGGCCTGAAGCACCGTCCGGCAGTTTCCGCGGACTCACGTTGTTTTACGCGACGGTGCCCTCTGCTCAGCGTCTTCCCGATCGCCGGCGACATCTTATGAAGCAGAGAACCTGAGTGTTTGTAACTGATTGCATTCCTGTTTCTTGTGTTTTTTTACTGAGGGCAATCATATGAATCATTGATATCCATTGCAACACCCAGAGGAGTAAAAAATAATTTTACAAAATAGGGGAATGCCGCGATCAGCGGACTTTGACCTACGCACGCACGCACGCAGTAGCCGGCAGTCACGAGACTCTAATCATGTATAATTCGCACTGTATTAATCAGCGTCTCCGTAGCACACATGGGAAAGGCAGCGCTGTGCTACATAGCACTTTAAGAATGGCATCGCCGGTTCGAATCCGGCCTGAAGCACCGTCCGGCAGTTTCCGCGGACTCACGTTGTTTTACGCGACGGTGCCCTCTGCTCAGCGTCTTCCCGATCGCCGGCGACATCTTATGAAGCAGAGAACCTGAGTGTTTGTAACTGATTGCATTCCTGTTTCTTGTGTTTTTTTACTGAGGGCAATCATATGAATCATTGATATCCATTGCAACACCCAGGAGAGTAAAAAATAATTTTACAAAATAGGGGAATGCTGCGATCGGCGGACTTTGACCTACACACGCACGCACGCAAGCAGTAGCCGGCAGTCACGAGACTCTAATCATGTATAATGAGCACTGCATTAATCGGCGTCTCCGTAGCACACATGGGAAAGGCAGCGCTGTGCTACATAGCACTTTAAGAATGTCATCGCAGGTTCGAATCCAGCCTGAAGCACCGTCCGGCCATTTCCGCGGTCTCGCGTTGTTTTACGCGACGGTGCCCTCTGCTCAGCGTCTTCCCGATCGCCGGCGAAATCTTATGAAGCAGAGAACCTGAGTGTTTGTAACTGATTGCATTCCTGTTTCTTGTGTTTTTTTACTGAGGGCAATCATATGAATCATTGATATCCATTGCAACACCCAGGAGAGTAAAAAATAATTTTACAAAATAGGGGAATGCTGTGATCGGCGGACTTTGACCTACACACGCACGCACGCACGCAGTAGCCGGCAGTCACGAGACTCTAATCATGTATAATGAGCACTGCATTAATGGTGTCTCCGTAGCACACATGGGAAAGGCAGCGCTGTGCTACATAGCACTTTAAGAATGTCATCGCAGGTTCGAATCCAGCCTGAAGCACAGTCCGGCTGTTTCCGCGGTCTCACGATGTTTTACACGACGGTGCCCTCTGCTCAGCGTCTTCCCGATCGCCCGCGACATCTTATGAAGCAGAGTTTGTAACTGTTTGCGTCCTGTTTCTTGTGCTTTTTTACTGAGGGCAATCATATGAATCATTGATATCCATTGCAACACCCAGAGGAGTAAAAAATAATTTTACAAAATAGGGGAATGCCGCGATCAGCGGACTTTGACCTACGCACGCACGCACGCAGTAGCCGGCAGTCACGAGACTCTAATCATGTATAATTCGCACTGCATTAATCAGCGTCTCCGTAGCACACATGGGAAAGGCAGCGCTGTGCTACATAGCACTTTAAGAATGGCATCGCCGGTTCGAATCCGGCCTGAAGCACCGTCCGGCAGTTTCCGCGGACTCACGTTGTTTTACGCGACGGTGCCCTCTGCTCAGCGTCTTCCCGATCGCCGGCGACATCTTATGAAGCAGAGAACCTGAGTGTTTGTAACTGATTGCATTCCTGTTTCTTGTGTTTTTTTACTGAGGGCAATCATATGAATCATTGATATCCATTGCAACACCCAGAGGAGTAAAAAATAATTTTACAAAATAGGGGAATGCCGCGATCAGCGGACTTTGACCTACGCACGCACGCACGCAGTAGCCGGCAGTCACGAGACTCTAATCATGTATAATTCGCACTGCATTAATCAGCGTCTCCGTAGCACACATGGGAAAGGCAGCGCTGTGCTACATAGCACTTTAAGAATGGCATCGCCGGTTCGAATCCGGCCTGAAGCACCGTCCGGCAGTTTCCGCGGACTCACGTTGTTTTACGCGACGGTGCCCTCTGCTCAGCGTCTTCCCGATCGCCGGCGACATCTTATGAAGCAGAGAACCTGAGTGTTTGTAACTGATTGCATTCCTGTTTCTTGTGTTTTTTTACTGAGGGCAATCATATGAATCATTGATATCCATTGCAACACCCAGAGGAGTAAAAAATAATTTTACAAAATAGGGGAATGCCGCGATCAGCGGACTTTGACCTACGCACGCACGCACGCAGTAGCCGGCAGTCACGAGACTCTAATCATGTATAATTCGCACTGCATTAATCAGCGTCTCCGTAGCACACATGGGAAAGGCAGCGCTGTGCTACATAGCACTTTAAGAATGGCATCGCCGGTTCGAATCCGGCCTGAAGCACCGTCCGGCAGTTTCCGCTGACTCACGTTGTTTTACGCGACGGTGCCATCTGCTCAGCGTCTTCCCGATCGCCGGCGACATCTTATGAAGCAGAGAACCTGAGTGTTTGTAACTGATTGCATTCCTGTTTCTTGTGTTTTTTTACTGAGGGCAATCATATGAATCATTGATATCCATTGCAACACCCAGGAGAGTAAAAAATAATTTTACAAAATAGGGGAATGCTGCGATCGGCGGACTTTGACCTACACACGCACGCACGCAAGCAGTAGCCGGCAGTCACGAGACTCTAATCATGTATAATGAGCACTGCATTAATCGGTGTCTCCGTAGCACACATGGGAAAGGCAGCGCTGTGCTACATAGCACTTTAAGAATGTCATCGCAGGTTCAAATCCGGCCTGAAGCACCGTCCGGCAGTTTCCGCGGACTCACGTTGTTTTACGCGACGGTGCCCTCTGCTCAGCGTCTTCCCGATCGCCCGCGACATCTTATGAAGTAGAGAACCTGAGTGTTTGTAACTGTTTGCGTCCTGTTTCTTGTGTTTTTTTACTGAGGGCAATCATATGAATCATTGATATCCATTGCAACACCCAGAGGAGTAAAAAATAATTTTACAAAATAGGGGAATGCCGCGATCAGCGGACTTTGACCTACGCACGCACGCACGCAGTAGCCGGCAGTCACGAGACTCTAATCATGTATAATGAGCACTGCATTAATCGGTGTCTCCGTAGCACACATGGGAAAGGCAGCGCTGTGCTACATAGCACTTTAAGAATGTCATCGCAGGTTCGAATCCGGCCTGAAGCACCGTCCGGCAGTTTCCGCGGACTCACGTTGTTTTACGCGACGGTGCCCTCTGCTCAGCGTCTTCCCGATCGCCCGCGACATCTTATGAAGTAGAGAACCTGAGTGTTTGTAACTGTTTGCGTCCTGTTTCTTGTGTTTTTTTACTGAGGGCAATCATATGAATCATTGATATCCATTGCAACACCCAGAGGAGTAAAAAATAATTTTACAAAATAGGGGAATGCCGCGATCAGCGGACTTTGACCTACGCACGCACGCACGCAGTAGCCGGCAGTCACGAGACTCTAATCATGTATAATGAGCACTGCATTTATCAGCATCTCCGTAGCACACATGGGAAAGGCAGCGCTGTGCTACATAGCACTTTAAGAATGTCATCGCAGGTTCTAATCCGGCCTGAAACACTGTCTGGCCGTTTCCGCGGTCTCACGTTGTTTTACGCGACGGCGCCCTCTGCTCAGCGTCTCCCCGATCGCCCGCGACATCTTATGAAGCAGAGTTTGTAACTCTTTGCGTCCTGTTTCTTGTGCTTTTTTACTGAGGGCAATCATATGAATCATTGATATCCATTGCAACACCCAGAGGAGTAAAAAATAATTTTACAAAATAGGGGAATGCCGCGATCAGCGGACTTTGACCTACGCACGCACGCACGCAGTAGCCGGCAGTCACGAGACTCTAATCATGTATAATGAGCACTGCATTAATCGGTGTCTCCGTAGCACACATGGGAAAGGCAGCGCTTTGCTACATAGCACTTTAAGAATGTCATCGCAGGTTCGACTCCGGCCTGAAGCACCGTCTGGCAGTTTCCGCGGACTCACGTTGTTTTACGCGACGGTGCCCTCTGCTCAGCGTCTTCCTGATCGCCCGCGACATCTTATGAAGTAGAGAACCTGAGTGTTTGTAACTGTTTGCGTCCTGTTTCTTGTGTTTTTTTACTGAGGGCAATCATATGAATCATTGATATCCATTGCAACACCCAGAGGAGTAAAAAATAATTTTACAAAATAGGGGAATGCCGCGATCAGCGGACTTTGACCTACGCACGCACGCACGCAGTAGCCGGCAGTCACGAGACTCTAATCATGTATAATTCGCACTGCATTAATCAGCGTCTCCGTAGCACACATGGGAAAGGCAGCGCTGTGCTACATAGCACTTTAAGAATGGCATCGCCGGTTCGAATCCGGCCTGAAGCACCGTCTGGCAGTTTCCGCGGACTCACGTTGTTTTACGCGACGGTGCCCTCTGCTCAGCGTCTTCCCGATCGCCGGCGACATCTTATGAAGCAGAGAACCTGAGTGTTTGTAACTGATTGCATTCCTGTTTCTTGTGTTTTTTTACTGAGGGCAATCATATGAATCATTGATATCCATTGCAACACCCAGGAGAGTAAAAAATAATTTTACAAAATAGGGGAATGCTGCGATCGGCGGACTTTGACCTACACACGCACGCACGCAAGCAGTAGCCGGCAGTCACGAGACTCTAATCGTGTATAATGAGCACTGCATTAATCGGCGTCTCCGTAGCACACATGGGAAAGGCAGCGCTGTGCTACATAGCACTTTAAGAATGTCATCGCAGGTTCGAATCCGGCCTGAAGCACCGTCCGGCAGTTTCCGCGGACTCACGTTGTTTTACCGACGGTGCCCTCTGCTCAGCGTCTTCCCGATCACCCGCGACATCTTATGAAGTAGAGAACCTGAGTGTTTGTAACTGTTTGCGTCCTGTTTCTTGTGTTTTTTTACTGAGGGCAATCATATGAATCATTGATATCCATTGCAACACCCAGAGGAGTAAAAAATAATTTTACAAAATAGGGGAATGCCCCGATCGGCGGACTTTGACCTACGCACGCACGCAGTAGCCGGCAGTCACGAGACTCTAATCATGAAGGCTATAATGAGCACTGCAGTAATCAGCATCTCCGTAGCACACATGGGAAAGGCAGCGCTGTGCTACATAGCACTTTAAGAATGTCATCGCAGGTTCTAATCCGGCCTGAAACACTGTCTGGCCGTTTCCGCGGTCTCACGTTGTTTTACGCGACGGCGCCCTCTGCTCAGCGTCTCCCCGATCGCCCGCGACATCTTATGAAGCAGAGTTTGTAACTGTTTGCGTCCTGTTTCTTGTGCTTTTTTACTGAGGGCAATCATATGAATCATTGATATCCATTGCAACACCCAGAGGAGTAAAAAATAATTTTACAAAATAGGGGAATGCCGCGATCAGCGGACTTTGACTTACGCACGCACGCACGCAGTAGCCGGCAGTCACGAGACTCTAATCATGTATAATGAGCACTGCATTAATCAGCGTCTCCGTAGCACACATGGGAAAGGCAGCGCTGTGCTACATAGCACTTTAAGAATGGCATCGCCGGTTCGAATCCGGCCTGAAGCACCGTCCGGCAGTTTCCGCGGACTCACGTTGTTTTACGCGACGGTGCCCTCTGCTCAGCGTCTTCCCGATCGCCGGCGACATCTTATGAAGCAGAGAACCTGAGTGTTTGTAACTGATTGCATTCCTGTTTCTTGTGTTTTTTTACTGAGGGCAATCATATGAATCATTGATATCCATTGCAACACCCAGGAGAGTAAAAAATAATTTTACAAAATAGGGGAATGCCGCGATCAGCGGACTTTGACCTACGCACGCACGCACGCAGTAGCCGGCAGTCACGAGACTCTAATCATGTATAATTCGCACTGCATTAATCAGCGTCTCCGTAGCACACATGGGAAAGGCAGCGCTGTGCTACATAGCACTCTAAGAATGGCATCGCCGGTTCGAATCCGGCCTGAAGCACCGTCCGGCCGTGTCCGCGGTCTCACGTTGTTTTACGCGACGGTGCCCTCTGCTCAGCGTCTTCCCGATCGCCGGCGACATCTTATGAAGCAGAGAACCTGAGTGTTTGTAACTGATTGCATTCCTGTTTCTTGTGTTTTTTTACTGAGGGCAATCATATGAATCATTGATATCCATTGCAACACCCAGGAGAGTAAAAAATAATTTTACAAAATAGGGGAATGCTGCGATCGGCGGACTTTGACCTACACACGCACGCACGCAAGCAGTAGCCGGCAGTCACGAGACTCTAATCATGTATAATGAGCACTGCATTAATCGGTGTCTGCGTAGCACACATGGGAAAGGCAGCGCTGTGCTACATAGCACTTTAAGAATGTCATCGCAGGTTCGAATCCGGCCTGAAGCACCGTCCGGCAGTTTCCGCGGACTCACGTTGTTTTACGCGACGGTGCCCTCTGCTCAGCGTCTTCCCGATCGCCCGCGACATCTTATGAAGCAGAGAACCTGAGTGTTTGTAACTGATTGCGTCCTGTTTCTTGTGTTTTTTTACTGAGGGCAATCATATGAATCATTGATATCCATTGCAACACCCAGAGGAGTAAAAAATAATTTTACAAAATAGGGGAATGCCCCGATCGGCAGACTTTGACCTACGCACGCACGCAGTAGCCGGCAGTCACGAGACTCTAATCATGAAGGCTATAATGAGCACTGCACTAATCAGCATCTCCGTAGCACACATGGGAAAGGCAGCGCTGTGCTACATAGCACTTTAAGAATGTCATCGCAGGTTCTAATCCGGCCTGAAACACTGTCTGGCCGTTTCCGCGGTCTCACGTTGTTTTACGCGACGGCGCCCTCTGCTCAGCGTCTCCCCGATCGCCCGCGACATCTTATGAAGCAGAGTTTGTAACTGTTTGCGGCCTGTTTCTTGTGCTTTTTTACTGAGGGCAATCATATGAATCATTGATATCCATTGCAACACCCAGAGGAGTAAAAAATTATTTTACAAAATAGGGGAATGCCGCGATCAGCGGACTTTGACTTACGCACGCACGCACGCAGTAGCCGGCAGTCACGAGACTCTAATCATGTATAATGAGCACTGCATTAATCAGCGTCTCCGTAGCACACATGGGAAAGGCAGCGCTGTGCTACATAGCACTTTAAGAATGGCATCGCTGGTTCGAATCCGGCCTGAAGCACCGTCCGGCAGTTTCCGCGGACTCACGTTGTTTTACGCGACGGTGCCCTCTGCTCAGCGTCTTCCCAATCGCCGGCGACATCTTATGAAGCAGAGAACCTGAGTGTTTGTAACTGATTGCATTCCTGTTTCTTGTGTTTTTTTACTGAGGGCAATCATATGAATCATTGATATCCATTGCAACACCCAGGAGAGTAAAAAATAATTTTACAAAATAGGGGAATGCCGCGATCAGCGGACTTTGACCTACGCACGCACGCACGCAGTAGCCGGCAGTCACGAGACTCTAATCATGTATAATTCGCACTGCATTAATCAGCGTCTCCGTAGCACACATGGGAAAGGCAGCGCTGTGCTACATAGCACTCTAAGAATGGCATCGCCGGTTCGAATCCGGCCTGAAGCACCGTCCGGCCGTGTCCGCGGTCTCACGTTGTTTTACGCGACGGTGCCCTCTGCTCAGCGTCTTCCCCATCGCCGGCGACATCTTATGAAGCAGAGAACCTGAGTGTTTGTAACTGATTGCATTCCTGTTTCTTGTGTTTTTTTACTGAGGGCAATCATATGAATCATTGATATCCATTGCAACACCCAGGAGAGTAAAAAATAATTTTACAAAATAGGGGAATGCTGCGATCGGCGGACTTTGACCTACACACGCACGCACGCAAGCAGTAGCCGGCAGTCACGAGACTCTAATCATGTATAATGAGCACTGCATTAATCGGTGTCTCCGTAGCACATATGGGAAAGGCAGCGCTGTGCTACATAGCTCTTTAAGAATGGCATCGCCGGTTCAAATCCGGCCTGAAGCACCGTCCGGCAGTTTCCGCGGACTCACGTTGTTTTACGCGACGGTGCCCTCTGCTCAGCGTCTTCCCGATCGCCGGCGACATCTTATGAAGCAGAGAACCTGAGTGTTTGTAACTGATTGCATTCCTGTTTCTTGTGTTTTTTTACTGAGGGCAATCATATGAATCATTGATATCCATTGCAACACCCAGAGGAGTAAAAAATAATTTTACAAAATAGGGGAAGATCGGCGGACTTTGACCTACGCACGCACGCAGTAGCCGGCAGTCACGAGACTCTAATAATGTATAATGAGCACTGCATTAATCAGCGTCTCCGTAGCACACATGGGAAAGGCAGCGCTGTGCTACATAGCACTCTAAGAATGGCATCGCCGGTTCAAATCCGGCCTGAAGCACCGTCCGGCCGTGTCCGCGGTCTCACGTTGTTTTACGCGACGGTGCCCTCTGCTCAGCGTCTTCCCGATCGGCGGCGACATCTTATGAAGCAGAGAACCTGAGTGTTTGTAACTGATTGCATTCCTGTTTCTTGTGTTTTTTTACTGAGGGCAATCATATGAATCATTGATATCCATTGCAACACCCAGGAGAGTAAAAAATAATTTTACAAAATAGGGGAATGCTGCGATCGGCGGACTTTGACCTACACACGCACGCACGCAAGCAGTAGCCGGCAGTCACGAGACTCTAATCATGTATAATGAGCACTGCATTAATCGGTGTCTCCGTAGCACATATGGGAAAGGCAGCGCTGTGCTACATAGCACTTTAAGAATGGCATTGCAGGTTCGAATAAGGCCTGAAGCACCGTCCGGCCATTTCCGCGGTCTCGCGTTGTTTTACGCGACGTGCCCTCTGCTCAGCGTCTTCCCGATCGCCGGCGACATCTTATGAAGCAGAGAACCTGAGTGTTTGTAACTGATTGCATTCCTGTTTCTTGTGTTTTTTTACTGAGGGCAATCATATGAATCATTGATATCCATTGCAACACCCAGGAGAGTAAAAAATAATTTTACAAAATAGGGGAATGCTGCGATCGGCGGACTTTGACCTACACACGCACGCACGCAAGCAGTAGCCGGCAGTCACGAGACTCTAATCATGTATAATGAGCACTGCATTAATCGGCGTCTCCGTAGCACACATGGGAAAGGCAGCGCTGTGCTACATAGCACTTTAAGAATGTCATCGCAGGTTCGAATCCGGCCTGAAGCACCGTCCGGCAGTTTCCGCGGACTCACGTTGTTTTACCGACGGTGCCCTCTGCTCAGCGTCTTCCCGATCACCCGCGACATCTTATGAAGTAGAGAACCTGAGTGTTTGTAACTGTTTGCGTCCTGTTTCTTGTGTTTTTTTACTGAGGGCAATCATATGAATCATTGATATCCATTGCAACACCCAGAGGAGTAAAAAATAATTTTACAAAATAGGGGAATGCCGCGATCAGCGGACTTTGACCTACGCACGCACGCACGCAGTAGCCGGCAGTCACGAGACTCTAATCATGTATAATTCGCACTGCATTAATCAGCGTCTCCGTAGCACACATGGGAAAGGCAGCGCTGTGCTACATAGCACTTGAAGAATGGCATCGCCGGTTCGAATCCGGCCTGAAGCACAGTCCGGCTGTTTCCGCGGTCTCACGATGTTTTACGCGACGGTGCCCTCTGCTCAGCGTCTTCCCGATCGCCCGCGACATCTTATGAAGCAGAGTTTGTAACTGTTTGCGTCCTGTTTCTTGTGTTTTTTTACTGAGGGCAATCATATGAATCATTGATATCCATTGCAACACCCAGAGGAGTAAAAAATAATTTTACAAAATAGGGGAAAGCCGCGATCAGCGGACTTTGACCTACGCACGCACGCACGCAGTAGCCGGCAGTCACGAGACTCTAATCATGTATAATGAGCACTGCGTTAATCAGCGTCCCCGTAGCACACATGGGAAAGGCAGCGCTGTGCTACATAGCACTTTAAGAATGGCATTGCAGGTTCGAATAAGGCCTGAAGCACCGTCCGCCCATTTCCGCGGTCTCGCGTTGTTTTACGCGACGGTGCCCTCTGCTCAGCGTCTTCCCGATCGCCGGCGACATCTTATGAAGCAGAGAACCTGAGTGTTTGTAACTGATTGCATTCCTGTTTCTTGTGTTTTTTTACTGAGGGCAATCATATGAATCATTGATATCCATTGCAACACCCAGAGGAGTAAAAAATAATTTTACAAAATAGGGGAATGCCGCGATCAGCGGACTTTGACCTACGCACGCACGCACGCAGTAGCCGGCAGTCACGAGACTCTAATCATGTATAATTCGCACTGCATTAATCAGCGTCTCCGTAGCACACATGGGAAAGGCAGCGCTGTGCTACATAGCACTTTAAGAATGGCATCGCCGGTTCGAATCCGGCCTGAAGCACCGTCTGGCAGTTTCCGCGGTCTCGCGTTGTTTTACGCGACGGTGCCCTCTGCTCAGCGTCTTCCCGATCGCCGGCGACATCTTATGAAGCAGAGAACCTGAGTGTTTGTAACTGATTGCATTCCTGTTTCTTGTGTTTTTTTACTGAGGGCAATCATATGAATCATTGATATCCATTGCAACACCCAGGAGAGTAAAAAATAATTTTACAAAATAGGGGAATGCTGCGATCGGCGGACTTTGACCTACACACGCACGCACGCAAGCAGTAGCCGGCAGTCACGAGACTCTAATCATGTATAATGAGCACTGCATTAATCGGCGTCTCCGTAGCACACATGGGAAAGGCAGCGCTGTGCTACATAGCACTTTAAGAATGTCATCGCAGGTTCGAATCCGGCCTGAAGCACCGTCCGGCAGTTTCCGCGGACTCACGTTGTTTTACCGACGGTGCCCTCTGCTCAGCGTCTTCCCGATCACCCGCGACATCTTATGAAGTAGAGAACCTGAGTGTTTGTAACTGTTTGCGTCCTGTTTCTTGTGTTTTTTTACTGAGGGCAATCATATGAATCATTGATATCCATTGCAACACCCAGAGGAGTAAAAAATAATTTTACAAAATAGGGGAATGCCCCGATCGGCGGACTTTGACCTACGCACGCACGCAGTAGCCGGCAGTCACGAGACTCTAATCATGAAGGCTATAATGAGCACTGCAGTAATCAGCATCTCCGTAGCACACATGGGAAAGGCAGCGCTGTGCTACATAGCACTTTAAGAATGTCATCGCAGGTTCTAATCCGGCCTGAAACACTGTCTGGCCGTTTCCGCGGTCTCACGTTGTTTTACGCGACGGCGCCCTCTGCTCAGCGTCTCCCCGATCGCCCGCGACATCTTATGAAGCAGAGTTTGTAACTGTTTGCGTCCTGTTTCTTGTGCTTTTTTACTGAGGGCAATCATATGAATCATTGATATCCATTGCAACACCCAGAGGAGTAAAAAATTATTTTACAAAATAGGGGAATGCCGCGATCAGCGGACTTTGACTTACGCACGCACGCACGCAGTAGCCGGCAGTCACGAGACTCTAATCATGTATAATGAGCACTGCATTAATCAGCGTCTCCGTAGCACACATGGGAAAGGCAGCGCTGTGCTACATAGCACTTTAAGAATGGCATCGCCGGTTCGAATCCGGCCTGAAGCACCGTCCGGCAGTTTCCGCGGACTCACGTTGTTTTACGCGACGGTGCCCTCTGCTCAGCGTCTTCCCGATCGCCGGCGACATCTTATGAAGCAGAGAACCTGAGTGTTTGTAACTGATTGCATTCCTGTTTCTTGTGTTTTTTTACTGAGGGCAATCATATGAATCATTGATATCCATTGCAACACCCAGGAGAGTAAAAAATAATTTTACAAAATAGGGGAATGCCGCGATCAGCGGACTTTGACCTACGCACGCACGCACGCAGTAGCCGGCAGTCACGAGACTCTAATCATGTATAATTCGCACTGCATTAATCAGCGTCTCCGTAGCACACATGGGAAAGGCAGCGCTGTGCTACATAGCACTCTAAGAATGGCATCGCCGGTTCGAATCCGGCCTGAAGCACCGTCCGGCCGTGTCCGCGGTCTCACGTTGTTTTACGCGACGGTGCCCTCTGCTCAGCGTCTTCCCCATCGCCGGCGACATCTTATGAAGCAGAGAACCTGAGTGTTTGTAACTGATTGCATTCCTGTTTCTTGTGTTTTTTTACTGAGGGCAATCATATGAATCATTGATATCCATTGCAACACCCAGGAGAGTAAAAAATAATTTTACAAAATAGGGGAATGCTGCAATCGGCGGACTTTGACCTACACACGCACGCACGCAAGCAGTAGCCGGCAGTCACGAGACTCTAATCATGTATAATGAGCACTGCATTAATCGGTGTCTCCGTAGCACATATGGGAAAGGCAGCGCTGTGCTACATAGCTCTTTAAGAATGGCATCGCCGGTTCGAATCCGGCCTGAAGCACCGTCCGGCAGTTTCCGCGGACTCACGTTGTTTTACGCGACGGTGCCCTCTGCTCAGCGTCTTCCCGATCGCCGGCGACATCTTATGAAGCAGAGAACCTGAGTGTTTGTAACTGATTGCATTCCTGTTTCTTGTGTTTTTTTACTGAGGGCAATCATATGAATCATTGATATCCATTGCAACACCCAGAGGAGTAAAAAATAATTTTACAAAATAGGGGAAGATCGGCGGACTTTGACCTACGCACGCACGCAGTAGCCGGCAGTCACGAGACTCTAATAATGTATAATGAGCACTGCATTAATCAGCGTCTCCGTAGCACACATGGGAAAGGCAGCGCTGTGCTACATAGCACTCTAAGAATGGCATCGCCGGTTCAAATCCGGCCTGAAGCACCGTCCGGCCGTGTCCGCGGTCTCACGTTGTTTTACGCGACGGTGCCCTCTGCTCAGCGTCTTCCCGATCGGCGGCGACATCTTATGAAGCAGAGAACCTGAGTGTTTGTAACTGATTGCATTCCTGTTTCTTGTGTTTTTTTACTGAGGGCAATCATATGAATCATTGATATCCATTGCAACACCCAGGAGAGTAAAAAATAATTTTACAAAATAGGGGAATGCTGCGATCGGCGGACTTTGACCTACACACGCACGCACGCAAGCAGTAGCCGGCAGTCACGAGACTCTAATCATGTATAATGAGCACTGCATTAATCGGTGTCTCCGTAGCACATATGGGAAAGGCAGCGCTGTGCTACATAGCACTTTAAGAATGGCATTGCAGGTTCGAATAAGGCCTGAAGCACCGTCCGGCCATTTCCGCGGTCTCGCGTTGTTTTACGCGACGTGCCCTCTGCTCAGCGTCTTCCCGATCGCCGGCGACATCTTATGAAGCAGAGAACCTGAGTGTTTGTAACTGATTGCATTCCTGTTTCTTGTGTTTTTTTACTGAGGGCAATCATATGAATCATTGATATCCATTGCAACACCCAGGAGAGTAAAAAATAATTTTACAAAATAGGGGAATGCTGCGATCGGCGGACTTTGACCTACACACGCACGCACGCAAGCAGTAGCCGGCAGTCACGAGACTCTAATCATGAAGGCTATAATGAGCACTGCAGTAATCAGCATCTCCGTAGCACACATGGGAAAGGCAGCGCTGTGCTACATAGCACTTTAAGAATGTCATCGCAGGTTCGAATCCGGCCTGAAGCACCGTCCGGCAGTTTCCGCGGACTCACGTTGTTTTACGCGACGGTGCCCTCTGCTCAGCGTCTTCCCGATCGCCCGCGACATCTTATGAAGCAGAGTTTGTAACTGTTTGCGTCCTGTTTCTTGTGCTTTTTTACTGAGGGCAATCATATGAATCATTGATATCCATTGCAACACCCAGAGGAGTAAAAAATAATTTTACAAAATAGGGGAATGCTGCGATCGGCGGACTTTGACCTACGCACGCACCCACGCAGTAGCCGGCAGTCACGAGACTCTAATCATGTATAATGAGCACTGCACTAATCAGCATCTCCGTAGCACATATGGGAAAGGCAGCGCTGTGCTACATAGCACTTTAAGAATGGCATTGCAGGTTCGAATAAGGCCTGAAGCACCGTCCGGCCATTTCCGCGGTCTCGCGTTGTTTTACGCGACGTGCCCTCTGCTCAGCGTCTTCCCGATCGCCGGCGACATCTTATGAAGCAGAGAACCTGAGTGTTTGTAACTGATTGCATTCCTGTTTCTTGTGTTTTTTTACTGAGGGCAATCATATGAATCATTGATATCCATTGCAACACCCAGGAGAGTAAAAAATAATTTTACAAAATAGGGGAATGCTGCGATCGGCGGACTTTGACCTACACACGCACGCACGCAAGCAGTAGCCGGCAGTCACGAGACTCTAATCATGTATAATGAGCACTGCATTAATCGGCGTCTCCGTAGCACACATGGGAAAGGCAGCGCTGTGCTACATAGCACTTTAAGAATGTCATCGCAGGTTCGAATCCGGCCTGACGCACCGTCCGGCAGTTTCCGCGGACTCACGTTGTTTTACCGACGGTGCCCTCTGCTCAGCGTCTTCCCGATCACCCGCGACATCTTATGAAGTAGAGAACCTGAGTGTTTGTAACTGTTTGCGTCCTGTTTCTTGTGTTTTTTTACTGAGGGCAATCATATGAATCATTGATATCCATTGCAACACCCAGAGGAGTAAAAAATAATTTTACAAAATAGGGGAATGCCGCGATCAGCGGACTTTGACCTACGCACGCACGCACGCAGTAGCCGGCAGTCACGAGACTCTAATCATGTATAATTCGCACTGCATTAATCAGCGTCTCCGTAGCACACATGGGAAAGGCAGCGCTGTGCTACATAGCACTTGAAGAATGGCATCGCCGGTTCGAATCCGGCCTGAAGCACAGTCCGGCTGTTTCCGCGGTCTCACGATGTTTTACGCGACGGTGCCCTCTGCTCAGCGTCTTCCCGATCGCCCGCGACATCTTATGAAGCAGAGTTTGTAACTGTTTGCGTCCTGTTTCTTGTGTTTTTTTACTGAGGGCAATCATATGAATCATTGATATCCATTGCAACACCCAGAGGAGTAAAAAATAATTTTACAAAATAGGGGAAAGCCGCGATCAGCGGACTTTGACCTACGCACGCACGCACGCAGTAGCCGGCAGTCACGAGACTCTAATCATGTATAATGAGCACTGCGTTAATCAGCGTCCCCGTAGCACACATGGGAAAGGCAGCGCTGTGCTACATAGCACTTTAAGAATGGCATTGCAGGTTCGAATAAGGCCTGAAGCACCGTCCGCCCATTTCCGCGGTCTCGCGTTGTTTTACGCGACGGTGCCCTCTGCTCAGCGTCTTCCCGATCGCCGGCGACATCTTATGAAGCAGAGAACCTGAGTGTTTGTAACTGATTGCATTCCTGTTTCTTGTGTTTTTTTACTGAGGGCAATCATATGAATCATTGATATCCATTGCAACACCCAGAGGAGTAAAAAATAATTTTACAAAATAGGGGAATGCCGCGATCAGCGGACTTTGACCTACGCACGCACGCACGCAGTAGCCGGCAGTCACGAGACTCTAATCATGTATAATGAGCACTGCATTAATCGGTGTCTCCGTAGCACACATGGGAAAGGCAGCGCTTTGCTACATAGCACTTTAAGAATGTCATCGCAGGTTCGAATCCGGCCTGAAGCACCGTCTGGCAGTTTCCGCGGACTCACGTTGTTTTACGCGACGGTGCCCTCTGCTCAGCGTCTTCCCGATCGCCCGCGACATCTTATGAAGTAGAGAACCTGAGTGTTTGTAACTGTTTGCGTCCTGTTTCTTGTGTTTTTTTACTGAGGGCAATCATATGAATCATTGATATCCATTGCAACACCCAGAGGAGTAAAAAATAATTTTACAAAATAGGGGAATGCCGCGATCAGCGGACTTTGACCTACGCACGCACGCACGCAGTAGCCGGCAGTCACGAGACTCTAATCATGTATAATTCGCACTGCATTAATCAGCGTCTCCGTAGCACACATGGGAAAGGCAGCGCTGTGCTACATAGCACTTTAAGAATGGCATCGCCGGTTGGAATCCGGCCTGAAGCACAGTCCGGCTGTTTCCGCGGTCTCACGATGTTTTACGCGACGGTGCCCTCTGCTCAGCGTCTTCCCGATCGCCCGCGACATCTTATGAAGCAGAGTTTGTAACTGTTTGCGTCCTGTTTCTTGTGTTTTTTTACTGAGGGCAATCATATGAATCATTGATATCCATTGCAACACCCAGAGGAGTAAAAAATAATTTTACAAAATAGGGGAAAGCCGCGATCAGCGGACTTTGACCTACGCACGCACGCACGCAGTAGCCGGCAGTCACGAGACTCTAATCATGTATAATGAGCACTGCGTTAATCAGCGTCCCCGTAGCACACATGGGAAAGGCAGCGCTGTGCTACATAGCACTTTAAGAATGGCATTGCAGGTTCGAATAAGGCCTGAAGCACCGTCCGCCCATTTCCGCGGTCTCGCGTTGTTTTACGCGACGGTGCCCTCTGCTCAGCGTCTTCCCGATCGCCGGCGACATCTTATGAAGCAGAGAACCTGAGTGTTTGTAACTGATTGCATTCCTGTTTCTTGTGTTTTTTTACTGAGGGCAATCATATGAATCATTGATATCCATTGCAACACCCAGAGGAGTAAAAAATAATTTTACAAAATAGGGGAATGCCGCGATCAGCGGACTTTGACCTACGCACGCACGCACGCAGTAGCCGGCAGTCACGAGACTCTAATCATGTATAATTCGCACTGCATTAATCAGCGTCTCCGTAGCACACATGGGAAAGGCAGCGCTGTGCTACATAGCACTTTAAGAATGGCATCGCCGGTTCGAATCCGGCCTGAAGCACCGTCTGGCAGTTTCCGCGGTCTCGCGTTGTTTTACGCGACGGTGCCCTCTGCTCAGCGTCTTCCCGATCGCCGGCGACATCTTATGAAGCAGAGAACCTGAGTGTTTGTAACTGATTGCATTCCTGTTTCTTGTGTTTTTTTACTGAGGGCAATCATATGAATCATTGATATCCATTGCAACACCCAGGAGAGTAAAAAATAATTTTACAAAATAGGGGAATGCTGCGATCGGCGGACTTTGACCTACACACGCACGCACGCAAGCAGTAGCCGGCAGTCACGAGACTCTAATCATGTATAATGAGCACTGCATTAATCGGCGTCTCCGTAGCACACATGGGAAAGGCAGCGCTGTGCTACATAGCACTTTAAGAATGTCATCGCAGGTTCGAATCCGGCCTGAAGCACCGTCCGGCAGTTTCCGCGGACTCACGTTGTTTTACCGACGGTGCCCTCTGCTCAGCGTCTTCCCGATCACCCGCGACATCTTATGAAGTAGAGAACCTGAGTGTTTGTAACTGTTTGCGTCCTGTTTCTTGTGTTTTTTTACTGAGGGCAATCATATGAATCATTGATATCCATTGCAACACCCAGAGGAGTAAAAAATAATTTTACAAAATAGGGGAATGCCCCGATCGGCGGACTTTGACCTACGCACGCACGCAGTAGCCGGCAGTCACGAGACTCTAATCATGAAGGCTATAATGAGCACTGCAGTAATCAGCATCTCCGTAGCACACATGGGAAAGGCAGCGCTGTGCTACATAGCACTTTAAGAATGTCATCGCAGGTTCTAATCCGGCCTGAAACACTGTCTGGCCGTTTCCGCGGTCTCACGTTGTTTTACGCGACGGCGCCCTCTGCTCAGCGTCTCCCCGATCGCCCGCGACATCTTATGAAGCAGAGTTTGTAACTGTTTGCGTCCTGTTTCTTGTGCTTTTTTACTGAGGGCAATCATATGAATCATTGATATCCATTGCAACACCCAGAGGAGTAAAAAATTATTTTACAAAATAGGGGAATGCCGCGATCAGCGGACTTTGACTTACGCACGCACGCACGCAGTAGCCGGCAGTCACGAGACTCTAATCATGTATAATGAGCACTGCATTAATCAGCGTCTCCGTAGCACACATGGGAAAGGCAGCGCTGTGCTACATAGCACTTTAAGAATGGCATCGCCGGTTCGAATCCGGCCTGAAGCACCGTCCGGCAGTTTCCGCGGACTCACGTTGTTTTACGCGACGGTGCCCTCTGCTCAGCGTCTTCCCGATCGCCGGCGACATCTTATGAAGCAGAGAACCTGAGTGTTTGTAACTGATTGCATTCCTGTTTCTTGTGTTTTTTTACTGAGGGCAATCATATGAATCATTGATATCCATTGCAACACCCAGGAGAGTAAAAAATAATTTTACAAAATAGGGGAATGCCGCGATCAGCGGACTTTGACCTACGCACGCACGCACGCAGTAGCCGGCAGTCACGAGACTCTAATCATGTATAATTCGCACTGCATTAATCAGCGTCTCCGTAGCACACATGGGAAAGGCAGCGCTGTGCTACATAGCACTCTAAGAATGGCATCGCCGGTTCGAATCCGGCCTGAAGCACCGTCCGGCCGTGTCCGCGGTCTCACGTTGTTTTACGCGACGGTGCCCTCTGCTCAGCGTCTTCCCCATCGCCGGCGACATCTTATGAAGCAGAGAACCTGAGTGTTTGTAACTGATTGCATTCCTGTTTCTTGTGTTTTTTTACTGAGGGCAATCATATGAATCATTGATATCCATTGCAACACCCAGGAGAGTAAAAAATAATTTTACAAAATAGGGGAATGCTGCAATCGGCGGACTTTGACCTACACACGCACGCACGCAAGCAGTAGCCGGCAGTCACGAGACTCTAATCATGTATAATGAGCACTGCATTAATCGGTGTCTCCGTAGCACATATGGGAAAGGCAGCGCTGTGCTACATAGCTCTTTAAGAATGGCATCGCCGGTTCGAATCCGGCCTGAAGCACCGTCCGGCAGTTTCCGCGGACTCACGTTGTTTTACGCGACGGTGCCCTCTGCTCAGCGTCTTCCCGATCGCCGGCGACATCTTATGAAGCAGAGAACCTGAGTGTTTGTAACTGATTGCATTCCTGTTTCTTGTGTTTTTTTACTGAGGGCAATCATATGAATCATTGATATCCATTGCAACACCCAGAGGAGTAAAAAATAATTTTACAAAATAGGGGAAGATCGGCGGACTTTGACCTACGCACGCACGCAGTAGCCGGCAGTCACGAGACTCTAATAATGTATAATGAGCACTGCATTAATCAGCGTCTCCGTAGCACACATGGGAAAGGCAGCGCTGTGCTACATAGCACTCTAAGAATGGCATCGCCGGTTCAAATCCGGCCTGAAGCACCGTCCGGCCGTGTCCGCGGTCTCACGTTGTTTTACGCGACGGTGCCCTCTGCTCAGCGTCTTCCCGATCGGCGGCGACATCTTATGAAGCAGAGAACCTGAGTGTTTGTAACTGATTGCATTCCTGTTTCTTGTGTTTTTTTACTGAGGGCAATCATATGAATCATTGATATCCATTGCAACACCCAGGAGAGTAAAAAATAATTTTACAAAATAGGGGAATGCTGCGATCGGCGGACTTTGACCTACACACGCACGCACGCAAGCAGTAGCCGGCAGTCACGAGACTCTAATCATGTATAATGAGCACTGCATTAATCGGTGTCTCCGTAGCACATATGGGAAAGGCAGCGCTGTGCTACATAGCACTTTAAGAATGGCATTGCAGGTTCGAATAAGGCCTGAAGCACCGTCCGGCCATTTCCGCGGTCTCGCGTTGTTTTACGCGACGTGCCCTCTGCTCAGCGTCTTCCCGATCGCCGGCGACATCTTATGAAGCAGAGAACCTGAGTGTTTGTAACTGATTGCATTCCTGTTTCTTGTGTTTTTTTACTGAGGGCAATCATATGAATCATTGATATCCATTGCAACACCCAGGAGAGTAAAAAATAATTTTACAAAATAGGGGAATGCTGCGATCGGCGGACTTTGACCTACACACGCACGCACGCAAGCAGTAGCCGGCAGTCACGAGACTCTAATCATGAAGGCTATAATGAGCACTGCAGTAATCAGCATCTCCGTAGCACACATGGGAAAGGCAGCGCTGTGCTACATAGCACTTTAAGAATGTCATCGCAGGTTCGAATCCGGCCTGAAGCACCGTCTGGCAGTTTCCGCTGACTCACGTTGTTTTACGCGACGGTGCCCTCTGCTCAGCGTCTTCCCGATCGATCGCCCGCGACATCTTATGAAGCAGAGTTTGTAACTGTTTGCGTCCTGTTTCTTGTGCTTTTTTACTGAGGGCAATCATATGAATCATTGATATCCATTGCAACACCCAGAGGAGTAAAAAATAATTTTACAAAATAGGGGAATGCTGCGATCGGCGGACTTTGACCTACGCACGCACCCACGCAGTAGCCGGCAGTCACGAGACTCTAATCATGTATAATGAGCACTGCACTAATCAGCATCTCCGTAGCACATATGGGAAAGGCAGCGCTGTGCTACATAGCACTTTAAGAATGGCATTGCAGGTTCGAATAAGGCCTGAAGCACCGTCCGGCCATTTCCGCGGTCTCGCGTTGTTTTACGCGACGTGCCCTCTGCTCAGCGTCTTCCCGATCGCCGGCGACATCTTATGAAGCAGAGAACCTGAGTGTTTGTAACTGATTGCATTCCTGTTTCTTGTGTTTTTTTACTGAGGGCAATCATATGAATCATTGATATCCATTGCAACACCCAGGAGAGTAAAAAATAATTTTACAAAATAGGGGAATGCTGCGATCGGCGGACTTTGACCTACACACGCACGCACGCAAGCAGTAGCCGGCAGTCACGAGACTCTAATCATGTATAATGAGCACTGCATTAATCGGCGTCTCCGTAGCACACATGGGAAAGGCAGCGCTGTGCTACATAGCACTTTAAGAATGTCATCGCAGGTTCGAATCCGGCCTGAAGCACCGTCCGGCAGTTTCCGCGGACTCACGTTGTTTTACCGACGGTGCCCTCTGCTCAGCGTCTTCCCGATCACCCGCGACATCTTATGAAGTAGAGAACCTGAGTGTTTGTAACTGTTTGCGTCCTGTTTCTTGTGTTTTTTTACTGAGGGCAATCATATGAATCATTGATATCCATTGCAACACCCAGAGGAGTAAAAAATAATTTTACAAAATAGGGGAATGCCGCGATCAGCGGACTTTGACCTACGCACGCACGCACGCAGTAGCCGGCAGTCACGAGACTCTAATCATGTATAATTCGCACTGCATTAATCAGCGTCTCCGTAGCACACATGGGAAAGGCAGCGCTGTGCTACATAGCACTTGAAGAATGGCATCGCCGGTTCGAATCCGGCCTGAAGCACAGTCCGGCTGTTTCCGCGGTCTCACGATGTTTTACGCGACGGTGCCCTCTGCTCAGCGTCTTCCCGATCGCCCGCGACATCTTATGAAGCAGAGTTTGTAACTGTTTGCGTCCTGTTTCTTGTGTTTTTTTACTGAGGGCAATCATATGAATCATTGATATCCATTGCAACACCCAGAGGAGTAAAAAATAATTTTACAAAATAGGGGAAAGCCGCGATCAGCGGACTTTGACCTACGCACGCACGCACGCAGTAGCCGGCAGTCACGAGACTCTAATCATGTATAATGAGCACTGCGTTAATCAGCGTCCCCGTAGCACACATGGGAAAGGCAGCGCTGTGCTACATAGCACTTTAAGAATGGCATTGCAGGTTCGAATAAGGCCTGAAGCACCGTCCGCCCATTTCCGCGGTCTCGCGTTGTTTTACGCGACGGTGCCCTCTGCTCAGCGTCTTCCCGATCGCCGGCGACATCTTATGAAGCAGAGAACCTGAGTGTTTGTAACTGATTGCATTCCTGTTTCTTGTGTTTTTTTACTGAGGGCAATCATATGAATCATTGATATCCATTGCAACACCCAGAGGAGTAAAAAATAATTTTACAAAATAGGGGAATGCCGCGATCAGCGGACTTTGACCTACGCACGCACGCACGCAGTAGCCGGCAGTCACGAGACTCTAATCATGTATAATGAGCACTGCATTAATCGGTGTCTCCGTAGCACACATGGGAAAGGCAGCGCTTTGCTACATAGCACTTTAAGAATGTCATCGCAGGTTCGAATCCGGCCTGAAGCACCGTCTGGCAGTTTCCGCGGACTCACGTTGTTTTACGCGACGGTGCCCTCTGCTCAGCGTCTTCCTGATCGCCCGCGACATCTTATGAAGTAGAGAACCTGAGTGTTTGTAACTGTTTGCGTCCTGTTTCTTGTGTTTTTTTACTGAGGGCAATCATATGAATCATTGATATCCATTGCAACACCCAGAGGAGTAAAAAATAATTTTACAAAATAGGGGAATGCCGCGATCAGCGGACTTTGACCTACGCACGCACGCACGCAGTAGCCGGCAGTCACGAGACTCTAATCATGTATAATTCGCACTGCATTAATCAGCGTCTCCGTAGCACACATGGGAAAGGCAGCGCTGTGCTACATAGCACTTGAAGAATGGCATCGCCGGTTCGAATCCGGCCTGAAGCACAGTCCGGCTGTTTCCGCGGTCTCACGATGTTTTACGCGACGGTGCCCTCTGCTCAGCGTCTTCCCGATCGCCCGCGACATCTTATGAAGCAGAGTTTGTAACTGTTTGCGTCCTGTTTCTTGTGTTTTTTTACTGAGGGCAATCATATGAATCATTGATATCCATTGCAACACCCAGAGGAGTAAAAAATAATTTTACAAAATAGGGGAAAGCCGCGATCAGCGGACTTTGACCTACGCACGCACGCACGCAGTAGCCGGCAGTCACGAGACTCTAATCATGTATAATGAGCACTGCGTTAATCAGCGTCCCCGTAGCACACATGGGAAAGGCAGCGCTGTGCTACATAGCACTTTAAGAATGGCATTGCAGGTTCGAATAAGGCCTGAAGCACCGTCCGCCCATTTCCGCGGTCTCGCGTTGTTTTACGCGACGGTGCCCTCTGCTCAGCGTCTTCCCGATCGCCGGCGACATCTTATGAAGCAGAGAACCTGAGTGTTTGTAACTGATTGCATTCCTGTTTCTTGTGTTTTTTTACTGAGGGCAATCATATGAATCATTGATATCCATTGCAACACCCAGAGGAGTAAAAAATAATTTTACAAAATAGGGGAATGCCGCGATCAGCGGACTTTGACCTACGCACGCACGCACGCAGTAGCCGGCAGTCACGAGACTCTAATCATGTATAATGAGCACTGCATTAATCGGTGTCTCCGTAGCACACATGGGAAAGGCCGCGCTTTGCTACATAGCACTTTAAGAATGTCATCGCAGGTTCGAATCCGGCCTGAAGCACCGTCTGGCAGTTTCCGCGGACTCACGTTGTTTTACGCGACGGTGCCCTCTGCTCAGCGTCTTCCTGATCGCCCGCGACATCTTATGAAGTAGAGAACCTGAGTGTTTGTAACTGTTTGCGTCCTGTTTCTTGTGTTTTTTTACTGAGGGCAATCATATGAATCATTGATATCCATTGCAACACCCAGAGGAGTAAAAAATAATTTTACAAAATAGGGGAATGCCGCGATCAGCGGACTTTGACCTACGCACGCACGCACGCAGTAGCCGGCAGTCACGAGACTCTAATCATGTATAATTCGCACTGCATTAATCAGCGTCTCCGTAGCACACATGGGAAAGGCAGCGCTGTGCTACATAGCACTTTAAGAATGGCATCGCCGGTTCGAATCCGGCCTGAAGCACCGTCTGGCAGTTTCCGCGGACTCACGTTGTTTTACGCGACGGTGCCCTCTGCTCAGCGTCTTCCCGATCGCCGGCGACATCTTATGAAGCAGAGAACCTGAGTGTTTGTAACTGATTGCATTCCTGTTTCTTGTGTTTTTTTACTGAGGGCAATCATATGAATCATTGATATCCATTGCAACACCCAGGAGAGTAAAAAATAATTTTACAAAATAGGGGAATGCTGCGATCGGCGGACTTTGACCTACACACGCACGCACGCAAGCAGTAGCCGGCAGTCACGAGACTCTAATCATGTATAATGAGCACTGCATTAATCGGCGTCTCCGTAGCACACATGGGAAAGGCAGCGCTGTGCTACATAGCACTTTAAGAATGTCATCGCAGGTTCGAATCCGGCCTGAAGCACCGTCCGGCAGTTTCCGCGGACTCACGTTGTTTTACCGACGGTGCCCTCTGCTCAGCGTCTTCCCGATCACCCGCGACATCTTATGAAGTAGAGAACCTGAGTGTTTGTAACTGTTTGCGTCCTGTTTCTTGTGTTTTTTTACTGAGGGCAATCATATGAATCATTGATATCCATTGCAACACCCAGAGGAGTAAAAAATAATTTTACAAAATAGGGGAATGCCCCGATCGGCGGACTTTGACCTACGCACGCACGCAGTAGCCGGCAGTCACGAGACTCTAATCATGAAGGCTATAATGAGCACTGCAGTAATCAGCATCTCCGTAGCACACATGGGAAAGGCAGCGCTGTGCTACATAGCACTTTAAGAATGTCATCGCAGGTTCTAATCCGGCCTGAAACACTGTCTGGCCGTTTCCGCGGTCTCACGTTGTTTTACGCGACGGCGCCCTCTGCTCAGCGTCTCCCCGATCGCCCGCGACATCTTATGAAGCAGAGTTTGTAACTGTTTGCGTCCTGTTTCTTGTGCTTTTTTACTGAGGGCAATCATATGAATCATTGATATCCATTGCAACACCCAGAGGAGTAAAAAATAATTTTACAAAATAGGGGAATGCCGCGATCAGCGGACTTTGACTTACGCACGCACGCACGCAGTAGCCGGCAGTCACGAGACTCTAATCATGTATAATGAGCACTGCATTAATCAGCGTCTCCGTAGCACACATGGGAAAGGCAGCGCTGTGCTACATAGCACTTTAAGAATGGCATCGCCGGTTCGAATCCGGCCTGAAGCACCGTCCGGCAGTTTCCGCGGACTCACGTTGTTTTACGCGACGGTGCCCTCTGCTCAGCGTCTTCCCGATCGCCGGCGACATCTTATGAAGCAGAGAACCTGAGTGTTTGTAACTGATTGCATTCCTGTTTCTTGTGTTTTTTTACTGAGGGCAATCATATGAATCATTGATATCCATTGCAACACCCAGGAGAGTAAAAAATAATTTTACAAAATAGGGGAATGCCGCGATCAGCGGACTTTGACCTCCGCACGCACGCACGCAGTAGCCGGCAGTCACGAGACTCTAATCATGTATAATTCGCACTGCATTAATCAGCGTCTCCGTAGCACACATGGGAAAGGCAGCGCTGTGCTACATAGCACTCTAAGAATGGCATCGCCGGTTCGAATCCGGCCTGAATCACCGTCCGGCCGTGTCCGCGGTCTCACGTTGTTTTACGCGACGGTGCCCTCTGCTCAGTGTCTTCCCGATCGCCGGCGACATCTTATGAAGCAGAGAACCTGAGTGTTTGTAACTGATTGCATTCCTGTTTCTTGTGTTTTTTTACTGAGGGCAATCATATGAATCATTGATATCCATTGCAACACCCAGGAGAGTAAAAAATAATTTTACAAAATAGGGGAATGCTGCGATCGGCGGACTTTGACCTACACACGCACGCACGCAAGCAGTAGCCGGCAGTCACGAGACTCTAATCATGTATAATGAGCACTGCATTAATCGGTGTCTGCGTAGCACACATGGGAAAGGCAGCGCTGTGCTACATAGCACTTTAAGAATGTCATCGCAGGTTCGAATCCGGCCTGAAGCACCGTCCGGCAGTTTCCGCGGACTCACGTTGTTTTACGCGACGGTGCCCTCTGCTCAGCGTCTTCCCGATCGCCCGCGACATCTTATGAAGCAGAGAACCTGAGTGTTTGTAACTGATTGCGTCCTGTTTCTTGTGTTTTTTTACTGAGGGCAATCATATGAATCATTGATATCCATTGCAACACCCAGAGGAGTAAAAAATAATTTTACAAAATAGGGGAATGCCCCGATCGGCAGACTTTGACCTACGCACGCACGCAGTAGCCGGCAGTCACGAGACTCTAATCATGAAGGCTATAATGAGCACTGCACTAATCAGCATCTCCGTAGCACACATGGGAAAGGCAGCGCTGTGCTACATAGCACTTTAAGAATGTCATCGCAGGTTCTAATCCGGCCTGAAACACTGTCTGGCCGTTTCCGCGGTCTCACGTTGTTTTACGCGACGGCGCCCTCTGCTCAGCGTCTCCCCGATCGCCCGCGACATCTTATGAAGCAGAGTTTGTAACTGTTTGCGGCCTGTTTCTTGTGCTTTTTTACTGAGGGCAATCATATGAATCATTGATATCCATTGCAACACCCAGAGGAGTAAAAAATTATTTTACAAAATAGGGGAATGCCGCGATCAGCGGACTTTGACTTACGCACGCACGCACGCAGTAGCCGGCAGTCACGAGACTCTAATCATGTATAATGAGCACTGCATTAATCAGCGTCTCCGTAGCACACATGGGAAAGGCTGCGCTGTGCTACATAGCACTTTAAGAATGGCATCGCCGGTTCGAATCCGGCCTGAAGCACCGTCCGGCAGTTTCCGCGGACTCACGTTGTTTTACGCGACGGTGCCCTCTGCTCAGCGTCTTCCCGATCGCCGGCGACATCTTATGAAGCAGAGAACCTGAGTGTTTGTAACTGATTGCATTCCTGTTTCTTGTGTTTTTTTACTGAGGGCAATCATATGAATCATTGATATCCATTGCAACACCCAGGAGAGTAAAAAATAATTTTACAAAATAGGGGAATGCCGCGATCAGCGGACTTTGACCTACGCACGCACGCACGCAGTAGCCGGCAGTCACGAGACTCTAATCATGTATAATTCGCACTGCATTAATCAGCGTCTCCGTAGCACACATGGGAAAGGCAGCGCTGTGCTACATAGCTCTTTAAGAATGGCATCGCCGGTTCGAATCCGGCCTGAAGCACCGTCCGGCAGTTTCCGCGGACTCACGTTGTTTTACGCGACGGTGCCCTCTGCTCAGCGTCTTCCCGATCGCCGGCGACATCTTATGAAGCAGAGAACCTGAGTGTTTGTAACTGATTGCATTCCTGTTTCTTGTGTTTTTTTACTGAGGGCAATCATATGAATCATTGATATCCATTGCAACACCCAGAGGAGTAAAAAATAATTTTACAAAAGAGGGGAATGCCCCGATCGGCGGACTTTGACCTACGCACGCACGCAGTAGCCGGCAGTCACGAGACTCTAATCATGTATAATGAGCACTGCATTAATCAGCGTCTCCGTAGCACACATGGGAAAGGCAGCGCTGTGCTACATAGCACTCTAAGAATGGCATCGCCGGTTCGAATCCGGCCTGAAGCACCGTCCGGCCGTGTCCGCGGTCTCACGTTGTTTTACGCGACGGTGCCCTCTGCTCAGCGTCTTCCCCATCGCCGGCGACATCTTATGAAGCAGAGAACCTGAGTGTTTGTAACTGATTGCATTCCTGTTTCTTGTGTTTTTTTACTGAGGGCAATCATATGAATCATTGATATCCATTGCAACACCCAGGAGAGTAAAAAATAATTTTACAAAATAGGGGAATGCTGCGATCGGCGGACTTTGACCTACACACGCACGCACGCACGCAGTAGCCGGCAGTCACGAGACTCTAATCATGTATAATGAGCACTGCATTAATGGTGTCTCCGTAGCACACATGGGAAAGGCAGCGCTGTGCTACATAGCAGTTTAAGAATGTCATCGCAGGTTCGAATCCAGCCTGAAGCACAGTCCGGCTGTTTCCGCGGTCTCACGATGTTTTACGCGACGGTGCCCTCTGCTCAGCGTCTTCCCGATCGCCCGCGACATCTTATGAAGCAGAGTTTGTAACTGTTTGCGTCCTGTTTCTTGTGCTTTTTTACTGAGGGCAATCATATGAATCATTGATATCCATTGCAACACCCAGAGGAGTAAAAAATAATTTTACAAAATAGGGGAATGCCGCGATCACTCTAATCATGTATAATTCGCACTGCATTAATCAGCGTCTCCGTAGCACACATGGGAAAGGCAGCGCTGTGCTACATAGCACTTTAAGAATGGCATCGCCGGTTCGAATCCGGCCTGAAGCACCGTCCGGCAGTTTCCGCGGACTCACGTTGTTTTACGCGACGGTGCCCTCTGCTCAGCGTCTTCCCGATCGCCGGCGACATCTTATGAAGCAGAGAACCTGAGTGTTTGTAACTGATTGCATTCCTGTTTCTTGTGTTTTTTTACTGAGGGCAATCATATGAATCATTGATATCCATTGCAACACCCAGGAGAGTAAAAAATAATTTTACAAAATAGGGGAATGCTGCGATCGGCGGACTTTGACCTACACACGCACGCACGCAAGCAGTAGCCGGCAGTCACGAGACTCTAATCATGTATAATGAGCACTGCATTAATCGGCGTCTCCGTAGCACACATGGGAAAGGCAGCGCTGTGCTACATAGCACTTTAAGAATGTCATCGCAGGTTCGAATCCGGCCTGAAGCACCGTCCGGCAGTTTCCGCGGACTCACGTTGTTTTACGCGACGGTGCCCTCTGCTCAGCGTCTTCCCGATCGCCCGCGACATCTTATGAAGTAGAGAACCTGAGTGTTTGTAACTGTTTGCGTCCTGTTTCTTGTGTTTTTTTACTGAGGGCAATCATATGAATCATTGATATCCATTGCAACACCCAGAGGAGTAAAAAATAATTTTACAAAATAGGGGAATGCCGCGATCAGCGGACTTTGACCTACGCACGCACGCACGCAGTAGCCGGCAGTCACGAGACTCTAATCATGTATAATGAGCACTGCATTAATCGGTGTCTCCGTAGCACACATGGGAAAGGCAGCGCTGTGCTACATAGCACTTTAAGAATGTCATCGCAGGTTCGAATCCGGCCTGAAGCACCGTCCGGCAGTTTCCGCGGACTCACGTTGTTTTACCGACGGTGCCCTCTGCTCAGCGTCTTCCCGATCGCCCGCGACATCTTATGAAGTAGAGAACCTGAGTGTTTGTAACTGTTTGCGTCCTGTTTCTTGTGTTTTTTTACTGAGGGCAATCATATGAATCATTGATATCCATTGCAACACCCAGAGGAGTAAAAAATAATTTTACAAAATAGGGCAATGCCGCGATCAGCGGACTTTGACCTACGCACGCACGCACGCAGTAGCCGGCAGTCACGAGACTCTAATCATGTATAATGAGCACTGCACTAATCAGCATCTCCGTAGCACATATGGGAAAGGCAGCGCTGTGCTACATAGCACTTTAAGAATGGCATTGCAGGTTCGAATAAGGCCTGAAGCACCGTCCGGCCATTTCCGCGGTCTCGCGTTGTTTTACGCGACGTGCCCTCTGCTCAGCGTCTTCCCGATCTCCGGCGACATCTTATGAAGCAGAGAACCTGAGTGTTTGTAACTGATTGCATTCCTGTTTCTTGTGTTTTTTTACTGAGGGCAATCATATGAATCATTGATATCCATTGCAACACCCAGAGGAGTAAAAAATAATTTTACAAAATAGGGGAATGCCGCGATCAGCGGACTTTGACCTACGCACGCACGCACGCAGTAGCCGGCAGTCACGAGACTCTAATCATGTATAATGAGCACTGCATTAATCAGCGTCTCCGTAGCACACATGGGAAAGGCAGCGCTGTGCTACATAGCACTTTAAGAATGGCATCGCCGGTTCGAATCCGGCCTGAAGCACCGTCAGGCAGTTTCTGCGGACTCACGTTGTTTTACGCGACGGTGCCCTCTGCTCAGCGTCTTCCCGATCGCCGGCGACATCTTATGAAGCAGAGAACCTGAGTGTTTGTAACTGATTGCATTCCTGTTTCTTGTGTTTTTTTACTGAGGGCAATCATATGAATCATTGATATCCATTGCAACACCCAGAGGAGTAAAAAATAATTTTACAAAATAGGGGAATGCCGCGATCAGCGGACTTTGACCTACGCACGCACGCACGCAGTAGCCGGCAGTCACGAGACTCTAATCATGTATAATGAGCACTGCACTAATCAGCATCTCCGTAGCACATATGGGAAAGGCAGCGCTGTGCTACATAGCACTTTAAGAATGTCATCGCAGGTTCGAATCCAGCCTGAAGCACCGTCCGGCCATTTCCGCGGTCTCGCGTTGTTTTACGCGACGGTGCCCTCTGCTCAGCGTCTTCCCGATCGCCGGCGACATCTTATGAAGCAGAGTTTGTAACTGTTTGCGTCCTGTTTCTTGTGCTTTTTTACTGAGGGCAATCATATGAATCATTGATATCCATTGCAACACCCAGAGGAGTAAAAAATAATTTTACAAAATAGGGGAATGCCGCGATCAGCGGACTTTGACCTACACATGCACGCATGCAAGCAGTAGCCGGCAGTCACGAGACTCTAATCATGTATAATGAGCACTGCATTAATCGGTGTCTCCATAGCACACATGGGAAAGGCAGCGCTGTGCTACATAGCACTTTAAGAATGTCATCGCAGGTTCGAATCCGGCCTGAAGCACCGTCCGGCAGTTTCCGCGGACTCACGTTGTTTTACGCGACGGTGCCCTCTGCTCAGCGTCTTCCCGATCGCCCGCGACATCTTATGAAGTAGAGAACCTGAGTGTTTGTAACTGTTTGCGTCCTGTTTCTTGTGTTTTTTTACTGAGGGCAATCATATGAATCATTGATATCCATTGCAACACCCAGAGGAGTAAAAAATAATTTTACAAAATAGGGGAATGCCGCGATCAGCGGACTTTGACCTACGCACGCACGCACGCACGCAGTAGCCGGCAGTCACGAGACTCTAATCATGTATAATGAGCACTGCATTAATCAGCGTCTCCGTAGCACACATGGGAAAGGCAGCGCTGTGCTACATAGCACTTTAAGAATGGCATCGCCGGTTCGAATCCGGCCTGAAGCACCGTCCGGCAGTTTCCGCGGACTCACGTTGTTTTACGCGACGGTGCCCTCTGCTCAGCGTCTTCCCGATCGCCGGCGACATCTTATGAAGCAGAGAACCTGAGTGTTTGTAACTGATTGCATTCCTGTTTCTTGTGTTTTTTTACTGAGGGCAATCATATGAATCATTGATATCCATTGCAACACCCAGAGGAGTAAAAAATAATTTTACAAAATAGGGGAATGCCGCGATCAGCGGACTTTGACCTACGCACGCACGCACGCAGTAGCCGGCAGTCACGAGACTCTAATCATGTATAATTCGCACTGTATTAATCAGCGTCTCCGTAGCACACATGGGAAAGGCAGCGCTGTGCTACATAGCACTTTAAGAATGGCATCGCCGGGTCGAATCCGGCCTGAAGCACCGTCCGGCAGTTTCCGCGGACTCACGTTGTTTTACGCGACGGTGCCCTCTGCTCAGCGTCTTCCCGATCGCCGGCGACATCTTATGAAGCAGAGAACCTGAGTGTTTGTAACTGATTGCATTCCTGTTTCTTGTGTTTTTTTACTGAGGGCAATCATATGAATCATTGATATCCATTGCAACACCCAGGAGAGTAAAAAATATTTTTACAAAATAGGGGAATGCTGCGATCGGCGGACTTTGACCTACACACGCACGCACGCAAGCAGTAGCCGGCAGTCACGAGACTCTAATCATGTATAATGAGCACTGCATTAATCGGCGTCTCCGTAGCACACATGGGAAAGGCAGCGCTGTGCTACATAGCACTTTAAGAATGTCATCGCAGGTTCGAATCCAGCCTGAAGCACCGTCCGGCCATTTCCGCGGTCTCGCGTTGTTTTACGCGACGGTGCCCTCTGCTCAGCGTCTTCCCGATCGCCGGCGAAATCTTATGAAGCAGAGAACCTGAGTGTTTGTAACTGATTGCATTCCTGTTTCTTGTGTTTTTTTACTGAGGGCAATCATATGAATCATTGATATCCATTGCAACACCCAGGAGAGTAAAAAATAATTTTACAAAATAGGGGAATGCTGTGATCGGCGGACTTTGACCTACACACGCACGCACGCACGCAGTAGCCGGCAGTCACGAGACTCTAATCATGTATAATGAGCCCTGCATTAATGGTGTCTCCGTAGCACACATGGGAAAGGCAGCGCTGTGCTACATAGCACTTTAAGAATGTCATCGCAGGTTCGAATCCAGCCTGAAGCACAGTCCGGCTGTTTCCGCGGTCTCACGATGTTTTACACGACGGTGCCCTCTGCTCAGCGTCTTCCCGATCGCCCGCGACATCTTATGAAGCAGAGTTTGTAACTGTTTGCGTCCTGTTTCTTGTGCTTTTTTACTGAGGGCAATCATATGAATCATTGATATCCATTGCAACACCCAGAGGAGTAAAAAATAATTTTACAAAATAGGGGAATGCCGCGATCAGCGGACTTTGACCTACGCACGCACGCACGCAGTAGCCGGCAGTCACGAGACTCTAATCATGTATAATTCGCACTGCATTAATCAGCGTCTCCGTAGCACACATGGGAAAGGCAGCGCTGTGCTACATAGCACTTTAAGAATGGCATCGCCGGTTCGAATCCGGCCTGAAGCACCGTCCGGCAGTTTCCGCGGACTCACGTTGTTTTACGCGACGGTGCCCTCTGCTCAGCGTCTTCCCGATCGCCGGCGACATCTTATGAAGCAGAGAACCTGAGTGTTTGTAACTGATTGCATTCCTGTTTCTTGTGTTTTTTTACTGAGGGCAATCATATGAATCATTGATATCCATTGCAACACCCAGAGGAGTAAAAAATAATTTTACAAAATAGGGGAATGCCGCGATCAGCGGACTTTGACCTACGCACGCACGCACGCAGTAGCCGGCAGTCACGAGACTCTAATCATGTATAATTCGCACTGCATTAATCAGCGTCTCCGTAGCACACATGGGAAAGGCAGCGCTGTGCTACATAGCACTTTAAGAATGGCATCGCCGGTTCGAATCCGGCCTGAAGCACCGTCCGGCAGTTTCCGCGGACTCACGTTGTTTTACGCGACGGTGCCCTCTGCTCAGCGTCTTCCCGATCGCCGGCGACATCTTATGAAGCAGAGAACCTGAGTGTTTGTAACTGATTGCATTCCTGTTTCTTGTGTTTTTTTACTGAGGGCAATCATATGAATCATTGATATCCATTGCAACACCCAGAGGAGTAAAAAATAATTTTACAAAATAGGGGAATGCCGCGATCAGCGGACTTTGACCTACGCACGCACGCACGCAGTAGCCGGCAGTCACGAGACTCTAATCATGTATAATTCGCACTGCATTAATCAGCGTCTCCGTAGCACACATGGGAAAGGCAGCGCTGTGCTACATAGCACTTTAAGAATGGCATCGCCGGTTCGAATCCGGCCTGAAGCACCGTCCGGCAGTTTCCGCTGACTCACGTTGTTTTACGCGACGGTGCCATCTGCTCAGCGTCTTCCCGATCGCCGGCGACATCTTATGAAGCAGAGAACCTGAGTGTTTGTAACTGATTGCATTCCTGTTTCTTGTGTTTTTTTACTGAGGGCAATCATATGAATCATTGATATCCATTGCAACACCCAGGAGAGTAAAAAATAATTTTACAAAATAGGGGAATGCTGCGATCGGCGGACTTTGACCTACACACGCACGCACGCAAGCAGTAGCCGGCAGTCACGAGACTCTAATCATGTATAATGAGCACTGCATTAATCGGTGTCTCCGTAGCACACATGGGAAAGGCAGCGCTGTGCTACATAGCACTTTAAGAATGTCATCGCAGGTTCAAATCCGGCCTGAAGCACCGTCCGGCAGTTTCCGCGGACTCACGTTGTTTTACGCGACGGTGCCCTCTGCTCAGCGTCTTCCCGATCGCCCGCGACATCTTATGAAGTAGAGAACCTGAGTGTTTGTAACTGTTTGCGTCCTGTTTCTTGTGTTTTTTTACTGAGGGCAATCATATGAATCATTGATATCCATTGCAACACCCAGAGGAGTAAAAAATAATTTTACAAAATAGGGGAATGCCGCGATCAGCGGACTTTGACCTACGCACGCACGCACGCAGTAGCCGGCAGTCACGAGACTCTAATCATGTATAATGAGCACTGCATTAATCGGTGTCTCCGTAGCACACATGGGAAAGGCAGCGCTGTGCTACATAGCACTTTAAGAATGTCATCGCAGGTTCGAATCCGGCCTGAAGCACCGTCCGGCAGTTTCCGCGGACTCACGTTGTTTTACGCGACGGTGCCCTCTGCTCAGCGTCTTCCCGATCGCCCGCGACATCTTATGAAGTAGAGAACCTGAGTGTTTGTAACTGTTTGCGTCCTGTTTCTTGTGTTTTTTTACTGAGGGCAATCATATGAATCATTGATATCCATTGCAACACCCAGAGGAGTAAAAAATAATTTTACAAAATAGGGGAATGCCGCGATCAGCGGACTTTGACCTACGCACGCACGCACGCAGTAGCCGGCAGTCACGAGACTCTAATCATGTATAATGAGCACTGCATTTATCAGCATCTCCGTAGCACACATGGGAAAGGCAGCGCTGTGCTACATAGCACTTTAAGAATGTCATCGCAGGTTCTAATCCGGCCTGAAACAATGTCTGGCCGTTTCCGCGGTCTCACGTTGTTTTACGCGACGGCGCCCTCTGCTCAGCGTCTCCCCGATCGCCCGCGACATCTTATGAAGCAGAGTTTGTAACTCTTTGCGTCCTGTTTCTTGTGCTTTTTTACTGAGGGCAATCATATGAATCATTGATATCCATTGCAACACCCAGAGGAGTAAAAAATAATTTTACAAAATAGGGGAAAGCCGCGATCAGCGGACTTTGACCTACGCACGCACGCACGCAGTAGCCGGCAGTCACGAGACTCTAATCATGTATAATGAGCACTGCGTTAATCAGCGTCCCCGTAGCACACATGGGAAAGGCAGCGCTGTGCTACATAGCACTTTAAGAATGGCATTGCATGTTCGAATAAGGCCTGAAGCACCGTCCGGCCATTTCTGCGGTCTCGCGTTGTTTTACGCGACGTGCCCTCTGCTCAGCGTCTTCCCGATCTCCGGCGACATCTTATGAAGCAGAGAACCTGAGTGTTTGTAACTGATTGCATTCCTGTTTCTTGTGTTTTTTTACTGAGGGCAATCATATGAATCATTGATATCCATTGCAACACCCAGGAGAGTAAAAAATAATTTTACAAAATAGGGGAATGCTGCGATCGGCGGACTTTGACCTACACACGCACGCACGCACGCAGTAGCCGGCAGTCACGAGACTCTAATCATGTATAATGAGCACTGCATTAATGGTGTCTCCGTAGCACACATGGGAAAGGCAGCGCTGTGCTACATAGCACTTTAAGAATGTCATCGCAGGTTCGAATCCAGCCTGAAGCACCTTCCGGCCATTTCCGCGGTCTCGCGTTGTTTTACGCGACGGTGCCCTCTGCTCAGCGTCTTCCCGATCGCCGGCGACATCTTATGAAGCAGAGAACCTGAGTGTTTGTAACTGATTGCATTCCTGTTTCTTGTGTTTTTTTACTGAGGGCAATCATATGAATCATTGATATCCATTGCAACACCCAGAGGAGTAAAAAATAATTTTACAAAATAGGGGAATGCCGCGATCAGCGGACTTTGACCTACGCACGCACGCACGCAGTAGCCGGCAGTCACGAGACTCTAATCATGTATAATGAGCACTGCATTAATCGGTGTCTCCGTAGCACACATGGGAAAGGCAGCGCTTTGCTACATAGCACTTTAAGAATGTCATCGCAGGTTCGAATCCGGCCTGAAGCACCGTCTGGCAGTTTCCGCGGACTCACGTTGTTTTACGCGACGGTGCCCTCTGCTCAGCGTCTTCCCGATCGCCGGCGAAATCTTATGAAGCAGAGAACCTGAGTGTTTGTAACTGATTGCATTCCTGTTTCTTGTGTTTTTTTACTGAGGGCAATCATATGAATCATTGATATCCATTGCAACACCCAGGAGAGTAAAAAATAATTTTACAAAATAGGGGAATGCTGCGATCGGCGGACTTTGACCTACACACGCACGCACGCACGCAGTAGCCGGCAGTCACGAGACTCTAATCATGTATAATGAGCACTGCATTAATGGTGTCTCCGTAGCACACATGGGAAAGGCAGCGCTGTGCTACATAGCACTTTAAGAATGTCATCGCAGGTTCGAATCCAGCCTGAAGCACAGTCCGGCTGTTTCCGCGGTCTCACGATGTTTTACACGACGGTGCCCTCTGCTCAGCGTCTTCCCGATCGCCCGCGACATCTTATGAAGCAGAGTTTGTAACTGTTTGCGTCCTGTTTCTTGTGCTTTTTTACTGAGGGCAATCATATGAATCATTGATATCCATTGCAACACCCAGAGGAGTAAAAAATAATTTTACAAAATAGGGGAATGCCGCGATCAGCGGACTTTGACCTACGCACGCACGCACGCAGTAGCCGGCAGTCACGAGACTCTAATCATGTATAATTCGCACTGCATTAATCAGCGTCTCCGTAGCACACATGGGAAAGGCAGCGCTGTGCTACATAGCACTTTAAGAATGGCATCGCCGGTTCGAATCCGGCCTGAAGCACCGTCCGGCAGTTTCCGCGGACTCACGTTGTTTTACGCGACGGTGCCCTCTGCTCAGCGTCTTCCCGATCGCCGGCGACATCTTATGAAGCAGAGAACCTGAGTGTTTGTAACTGATTGCATTCCTGTTTCTTGTGTTTTTTTACTGAGGGCAATCATATGAATCATTGATATCCATTGCAACACCCAGAGGAGTAAAAAATAATTTTACAAAATAGGGGAATGCCGCGATCAGCGGACTTTGACCTACGCACGCACGCACGCAGTAGCCGGCAGTCACGAGACTCTAATCATGTATAATGAGCACTGCATTAATCAGCGTCTCCGTAGCACACATGGGAAAGGCAGCGCTGTGCTACATAGCACTTTAAGAATGGCATCGCCGGTTCGAATCCGGCCTGAAGCACCGTCCGGCAGTTTCCGCGGACTCACGTTGTTTTACGCGACGGTGCCCTCTGCTCAGCGTCTTCCCGATCGCCGGCGACATCTTATGAAGCAGAGAACCTGAGTGTTTGTAACTGATTGCATTCCTGTTTCTTGTGTTTTTTTACTGAGGGCAATCATATGAATCATTGATATCCATTGCAACACCCAGGAGAGTAAAAAATAATTTTACAAAATAGGGGAATGCTGCGATCGGCGGACTTTGACCTACACACGCACGCACGCAAGCAGTAGCCGGCAGTCACGAGACTCTAATCATGTATAATGAGCACTGCATTAATCGGCGTCTCCGTAGCACACATGGGAAAGGCAGCGCTGTGCTACATAGCACTTTAAGAATGTCATCGCAGGTTCGAATCGAGCCTGAAGCACCGTCCGGCCATTTCCGCGGTCTCGCGTTGTTTTACGCGACGGTGCCCTCTGCTCAGCGTCTTCCCGATCGCCGGCGACATCTTATGAAGCAGAGAACCTGAGTGTTTGTAACTGATTGCATTCCTGTTTCTTGTGTTTTTTTACTGAGGGCAATCATATGAATCATTGATATCCATTGCAACACCCAGGAGAGTAAAAAATAATTTTACAAAATAGGGGAATGCTGCGATCGGCGGACTTTGACCTACACACGCACGCACGCACGCAGTAGCCGGCAGTCACGAGACTCTAATCATGTATAATGAGCACTGCATTAATGGTGTCTCCGTAGCACACATGGGAAAGGCAGCGCTGTGCTACATAGCACTTTAAGAATGTCATCGCAGGTTCGAATCCAGCCTGAAGCACAGTCCGGCTGTTTCCGCGGTCTCACGATGTTTTACGCGACGGTGCCCTCTGCTCAGCGTCTTCCCGATCGCCCGCGACATCTTATGAAGCAGAGTTTGTAACTGTTTGCGTCCTGTTTCTTGTGCTTTTTTACTGAGGGCAATCATATGAATCATTGATATCCATTGCAACACCCAGGAGAGTAAAAAATAATTTTACAAAATAGGGGAATGCTGCGATCGGCGGACTTTGACCTACACACGCACGCACGCACGCAGTAGCCGGCAGTCACGAGACTCTAATCATGTATAATGAGCACTGCATTAATGGTGTCTCCGTAGCACACATGGGAAAGGCAGCGCTGTGCTACATAGCACTTTAAGAATGTCATCGCAGGTTCGAATCCAGCCTGAAGCACAGTCCGGCTGTTTCCGCGGTCTCACGATGTTTTACACGACGGTGCCCTCTGCTCAGCGTCTTCCCGATCGCCCGCGACATCTTATGAAGCAGAGTTTGTAACTGTTTGCGTCCTGTTTCTTGTGCTTTTTTACTGAGGGCAATCATATGAATCATTGATATCCATTGCAACACCCAGAGGAGTAAAAAATAATTTTACAAAATAGGGGAATGCCGCGATCAGCGGACTTTGACCTACGCACGCACGCACGCAGTAGCCGGCAGTCACGAGACTCTAATCATGTATAATGAGCACTGCATTAATCAGCGTCTCCGTAGCACACATGGGAAAGGCAGCGCTGTGCTACATAGCACTTTAAGAATGTCATCGCAGGTTCGAATCCGGCCTGAAGCACCGTCCGGCAGTTTCCGCGGACTCACGTTGTTTTACGCGATGGTGCCCTCTGCTCAGCGTCTTCCCGATCGCCCGCGACATCTTATGAAGTAGAGAACCTGAGTGTTTGTAACTGTTTGCGTCCTGTTTCTTGTGTTTTTTTACTGAGGGCAATCATATGAATCATTGATATCCATTGCAACACCCAGAGGAGTAAAAAATAATTTTACAAAATAGGGGAATGCCGCGATCAGCGGACTTTGACCTACGCACGCACGCACGCAGTAGCCGGCAGTCACGAGACTCTAATCATGTATAATGAGCACTGCATTAATCAGCGTCTCCGTAGCACACATGGGAAAGGCAGCGCTGTGCTACATAGCACTTTAAGAATGGCATCGCCGGTTCGAATCCGGCCTGAAGCACCGTCCGGCAGTTTCCGCGGACTCACGTTGTTTTACGCGACGGTGCCCTCTGCTCAGCGTCTTCCCGATCGCCGGCGACATCTTATGAAGCAGAGAACCTGAGTGTTTGTAACTGATTGCATTCCTGTTTCTTGTGTTTTTTTACTGAGGGCAATCATATGAATCATTGATATCCATTGCAACACCCAGAGGAGTAAAAAATAATTTTACAAAATAGGGGAATGCCGCGATCAGCGGACTTTGACCTACGCACGCACGCACGCAGTAGCCGGCAGTCACGAGACTCTAATCATGTATAATGAGCACTGCATTAATCAGCGTCTCCGTAGCACACATGGGAAAGGCAGCGCTGTGCTACATAGCACTTTAAGAATGGCATCGCCGGTTCGAATCCGGCCTGAAGCACCGTCCGGCAGTTTCCGCGGACTCACGTTGTTTTACGCGACGGTGCCCTCTGCTCAGCGTCTTCCCGATCGCCGGCGACATCTTATGAAGCAGAGAACCTGAGTGTTTGTAACTGATTGCATTCCTGTTTCTTGTGTTTTTTTACTGAGGGCAATCATATGAATCATTGATATCCATTGCAACACCCAGAGGAGTAAAAAATAATTTTACAAAATAGGGGAATGCCGCGATCAGCGGACTTTGACCTACGCACGCACGCACGCAGTAGCCGGCAGTCACGAGACTCTAATCATGTATAATGAGCACTGCATTAATCAGCGTCTCCGTAGCACACATGGGAAAGGCAGCGCTGTGCTACATAGCACTTTAAGAATGGCATCGCCGGTTCGAATCCGGCCTGAAGCACCGTCCGGCAGTTTCCGCGGACTCACGTTGTTTTACGCGACGGTGCCCTCTGCTCAGCGTCTTCCCGATCGCCGGCGACATCTTATGAAGCAGAGAACCTGAGTGTTTGTAACTGATTGCATTCCTGTTTCTTGTGTTTTTTTACTGAGGGCAATCATATGAATCATTGATATCCATTGCAACACCCAGAGGAGTAAAAAATAATTTTACAAAATAGGGGAATGCCGCGATCAGCGGACTTTGACCTACGCACGCACGCACGCAGTAGCCGGCAGTCACGAGACTCTAATCATGTATAATTCGCACTGGATTAATCAGCGTCTCCGTAGCACACATGGGAAAGGCAGCGCTGTGCTACATAGCACTTTAAGAATGGCATCGCCGGTTCGAATCCGGCCTGAAGCACCGTCCGGCAGTTTCCGCGGACTCACGTTGTTTTACGCGACGGTGCCCTCTGCTCAGCGTCTTCCCGATCGCCCGCGACATCTTATGAAGTAGAGAACCTGAGTGTTTGTAACAGTTTGCGTCCTGTTTCTTGTGTTTTTTTACTGAGGGCAATCATATGAATCATTGATATCCATTGCAACACCCAGAGGAGTAAAAAATAATTTTACAAAATAGGGGAATGCTGCGATCGGCGGACTTTGACCTACACACGCACGCACGCACGCAGTAGCCGGCAGTCACGAGACTCTAATCATGTATAATTCGCACTGCATTAATCAGCGTCTCCGTAGCACACATGGGAAAGGCAGCGCTGTGCTACATAGCACTTTAAGAATGGCATCGCCGGTTCGAATCCGGCCTGAAGCACCGTCCGGCAGTTTCCACGGACTCACGTTGTTTTACGCGACGGTGCCCTCTGCTCAGCGTCTTCCCGATCGCCGGCGACATCTTATGAAGCAGAGAACCTGAGTGTTTGTAACTGATTGCATTCCTGTTTCTTGTGTTTTTTTACTGAGGGCAATCATATGAATCATTGATATCCATTGCAACACCCAGGAGAGTAAAAAATAATTTTACAAAATAGGGGAATGCTGCGATTGGTGGACTTTGACCTACACACGCACGCACGCACGCAGTAGCCGGCAGTCACGAGACTCTAATCATGTATAATTCGCACTGCATTAATCAGCGTCTCCGTAGCACACATGGGAAAGGCAGCGCTGTGCTACATAGCACTTTAAGAATGTCATCGCAGGTTCGAATCCAGCCTGAAGCACAGTCCGGCTGTTTCCGCGGTCTCACGATGTTTTACGCGACGGTGCCCTCTGCTCAGCGTCTTCCCGATCGCCCGCGACATCTTATGAAGCAGAGTTTGTAACTGTTTGCGTCCTGTTTCTTGTGCTTTTTTACTGAGGGCAATCATATGAATCATTGATATCCATTGCAACACCCAGAGGAGTAAAAAATAATTTTACAAAATAGGGGAATGCTGCAATCGGCGGACTTTCACCTACGCACGCACCCACGCAGTAGCCGGCAGTCACGAGACTCTAATCATGTATAATGAGCACTGCACTAATCAGCATCTCCGTAGCACATATGGGAAAGGCAGCGCTGTGCTACATAGCACTTTAAGAATGGCATTGCAGGTTCGAATAAGGCCTGAAGCACCGTCCGGCCATTTCCGCGGTCTCGCGTTGTTTTACGCGACGTGCCCTCTGCTCAGCGTCTTCCCGATCGCCCGCGACATCTTATGAAGTAGAGAACCTGAGTGTTTGTAACTGTTTGCGTCCTGTTTCTTGTGTTTTTTTACTGAGGGCAATCATATGAATCATTGATATCCATTGCAACACCCAGAGGAGTAAAAAATAATTTTACAAAATAGGGGAATGCCGCGATCAGCGGACTTTGACCTACGCACGCACGCAAGCAGTAGCCGGCAGTCACGAGACTCTAATCATGTATAATGAGCACTGCATTAATCGGTGTCTCCGTAGCACACATGGGAAAGGCAGCGCTGTGCTACATAGCACTTTAAGAATGTCATCGCAGGTTCGATTCCGGCCTGAAGCACCGTCCGGCAGTTTCCGCGGACTCACGTTGTTTTACGCGACGGTGCCCTCTGCTCAGCGTCTTCCCAATCGCCCGCGACATCTTATGAAGTAGAGAACCTGAGTGTTTGTAACTGTTTGCGTCCTGTTTCTTGTGTTTTTTTACTGAGGGCAATCATATGAATCATTGATATCCATTGCAACACCCAGAGGAGTAAAAAATAATTTTACAAAATAGGGGAATGCCGCGATCAGCGGACTTTGACCTACGCACGCACGCACGCAGTAGCCGGCAGTCACGAGACTCTAATCATGTATAATTCGCACTGCATTAATCAGCGTCTCCGTAGCACACATGGGAAAGGCAGCGCTGTGCTACATAGCACTTTAAGAATGGCATCGCCGGTTCGAATCCGGCCTGAAGCACCGTCCGGCAGTTTCCGCGGACTCACGTTGTTTTACGCGACGGTGCCCTCTGCTCAGCGTCTTCCCGATCGCCGGCGACATCTTATGAAGCAGAGAACCTGAGTGTTTGTAACTGATTGCATTCCTGTTTCTTGTGTTTTTTTACTGAGGGCAATCATATGAATCATTGATATCCATTGCAACACCCAGAGGAGTAAAAAATAATTTTACAAAATAGGGGAATGCCGCGATCAGCGGACTTTGACCTACGCACGCACGCACGCAGTAGCCGGCAGTCACGAGACTCTAATCATGTATAATTCGCACTGCATTAATCAGCGTCTCCGTAGCACACATGGGAAAGGCAGCGCTGTGCTACATAGCACTTTAAGAATGGCATCGCCGGTTCGAATCCGGCCTGAAGCACCGTCCGGCAGTTTCCGCGGACTCACGTTGTTTTACGCGACGGTGCCCTCTGCTCAGCGTCTTCCCGATCGCCGGCGACATCTTATGAAGCAGAGAACCTGAGTGTTTGTAACTGATTGCATTCCTGTTTCTTGTGTTTTTTTACTGAGGGCAATCATATGAATCATTGATATCCATTGCAACACCCAGAGGAGTAAAAAATAATTTTACAAAATAGGGGAAAGCCGCGATCAGCGGACTTTGACCTACGCACGCACGCACGCAGTAGCCGGCAGTCACGAGACTCTAATCATGTATAATGAGCACTGCGTTAATCAGCGTCCCCGTAGCACACATGGGAAAGGCAGCGCTGTGCTACATAGCACTTTAAGAATGGCATTGCATGTTCGAATAAGGCCTGAAGCACCGTCCGGCCATTTCTGCGGTCTCGCGTTGTTTTACGCGACGTGCCCTCTGCTCAGCGTCTTCCCGATCTCCGGCGACATCTTATGAAGCAGAGAACCTGAGTGTTTGTAACTGATTGCATTCCTGTTTCTTGTGTTTTTTTACTGAGGGCAATCATATGAATCATTGATATCCATTGCAACACCCAGGAGAGTAAAAAATAATTTTACAAAATAGGGGAATGCTGCGATCGGCGGACTTTGACCTACACACGCACGCACGCACGCAGTAGCCGGCAGTCACGAGACTCTAATCATGTATAATGAGCACTGCATTAATGGTGTCTCCGTAGCACACATGGGAAAGGCAGCGCTGTGCTACATAGCACTTTAAGAATGTCATCGCAGGTTCGAATCCAGCCTGAAGCACCTTCCGGCCATTTCCGCGGTCTCGCGTTGTTTTACGCGACGGTGCCCTCTGCTCAGCGTCTTCCCGATCGCCGGCGACATCTTATGAAGCAGAGAACCTGAGTGTTTGTAACTGATTGCATTCCTGTTTCTTGTGTTTTTTTACTGAGGGCAATCATATGAATCATTGATATCCATTGCAACACCCAGAGGAGTAAAAAATAATTTTACAAAATAGGGGAATGCCGCGATCAGCGGACTTTGACCTACGCACGCACGCACGCAGTAGCCGGCAGTCACGAGACTCTAATCATGTATAATGAGCACTGCATTAATCGGTGTCTCCGTAGCACACATGGGAAAGGCAGCGCTTTGCTACATAGCACTTTAAGAATGTCATCGCAGGTTCGAATCCGGCCTGAAGCACCGTCTGGCAGTTTCCGCGGACTCACGTTGTTTTACGCGACGGTGCCCTCTGCTCAGCGTCTTCCCGATCGCCGGCGAAATCTTATGAAGCAGAGAACCTGAGTGTTTGTAACTGATTGCATTCCTGTTTCTTGTGTTTTTTTACTGAGGGCAATCATATGAATCATTGATATCCATTGCAACACCCAGGAGAGTAAAAAATAATTTTACAAAATAGGGGAATGCTGCGATCGGCGGACTTTGACCTACACACGCACGCACGCACGCAGTAGCCGGCAGTCACGAGACTCTAATCATGTATAATGAGCACTGCATTAATGGTGTCTCCGTAGCACACATGGGAAAGGCAGCGCTGTGCTACATAGCACTTTAAGAATGTCATCGCAGGTTCGAATCCAGCCTGAAGCACAGTCCGGCTGTTTCCGCGGTCTCACGATGTTTTACACGACGGTGCCCTCTGCTCAGCGTCTTCCCGATCGCCCGCGACATCTTATGAAGCAGAGTTTGTAACTGTTTGCGTCCTGTTTCTTGTGCTTTTTTACTGAGGGCAATCATATGAATCATTGATATCCATTGCAACACCCAGAGGAGTAAAAAATAATTTTACAAAATAGGGGAATGCCGCGATCAGCGGACTTTGACCTACGCACGCACGCACGCAGTAGCCGGCAGTCACGAGACTCTAATCATGTATAATTCGCACTGCATTAATCAGCGTCTCCGTAGCACACATGGGAAAGGCAGCGCTGTGCTACATAGCACTTTAAGAATGGCATCGCCGGTTCGAATCCGGCCTGAAGCACCGTCCGGCAGTTTCCGCGGACTCACGTTGTTTTACGCGACGGTGCCCTCTGCTCAGCGTCTTCCCGATCGCCGGCGACATCTTATGAAGCAGAGAACCTGAGTGTTTGTAACTGATTGCATTCCTGTTTCTTGTGTTTTTTTACTGAGGGCAATCATATGAATCATTGATATCCATTGCAACACCCAGAGGAGTAAAAAATAATTTTACAAAATAGGGGAATGCCGCGATCAGCGGACTTTGACCTACGCACGCACGCACGCAGTAGCCGGCAGTCACGAGACTCTAATCATGTATAATGAGCACTGCATTAATCAGCGTCTCCGTAGCACACATGGGAAAGGCAGCGCTGTGCTACATAGCACTTTAAGAATGGCATCGCCGGTTCGAATCCGGCCTGAAGCACCGTCCGGCAGTTTCCGCGGACTCACGTTGTTTTACGCGACGGTGCCCTCTGCTCAGCGTCTTCCCGATCGCCGGCGACATCTTATGAAGCAGAGAACCTGAGTGTTTGTAACTGATTGCATTCCTGTTTCTTGTGTTTTTTTACTGAGGGCAATCATATGAATCATTGATATCCATTGCAACACCCAGGAGAGTAAAAAATAATTTTACAAAATAGGGGAATGCTGCGATCGGCGGACTTTGACCTACACACGCACGCACGCAAGCAGTAGCCGGCAGTCACGAGACTCTAATCATGTATAATGAGCACTGCATTAATCGGCGTCTCCGTAGCACACATGGGAAAGGCAGCGCTGTGCTACATAGCACTTTAAGAATGTCATCGCAGGTTCGAATCGAGCCTGAAGCACCGTCCGGCCATTTCCGCGGTCTCGCGTTGTTTTACGCGACGGTGCCCTCTGCTCAGCGTCTTCCCGATCGCCGGCGACATCTTATGAAGCAGAGAACCTGAGTGTTTGTAACTGATTGCATTCCTGTTTCTTGTGTTTTTTTACTGAGGGCAATCATATGAATCATTGATATCCATTGCAACACCCAGGAGAGTAAAAAATAATTTTACAAAATAGGGGAATGCTGCGATCGGCGGACTTTGACCTACACACGCACGCACGCACGCAGTAGCCGGCAGTCACGAGACTCTAATCATGTATAATGAGCACTGCATTAATGGTGTCTCCGTAGCACACATGGGAAAGGCAGCGCTGTGCTACATAGCACTTTAAGAATGTCATCGCAGGTTCGAATCCAGCCTGAAGCACAGTCCGGCTGTTTCCGCGGTCTCACGATGTTTTACGCGACGGTGCCCTCTGCTCAGCGTCTTCCCGATCGCCCGCGACATCTTATGAAGCAGAGTTTGTAACTGTTTGCGTCCTGTTTCTTGTGCTTTTTTACTGAGGGCAATCATATGAATCATTGATATCCATTGCAACACCCAGGAGAGTAAAAAATAATTTTACAAAATAGGGGAATGCTGCGATCGGCGGACTTTGACCTACACACGCACGCACGCACGCAGTAGCCGGCAGTCACGAGACTCTAATCATGTATAATGAGCACTGCATTAATGGTGTCTCCGTAGCACACATGGGAAAGGCAGCGCTGTGCTACATAGCACTTTAAGAATGTCATCGCAGGTTCGAATCCAGCCTGAAGCACAGTCCGGCTGTTTCCGCGGTCTCACGATGTTTTACACGACGGTGCCCTCTGCTCAGCGTCTTCCCGATCGCCCGCGACATCTTATGAAGCAGAGTTTGTAACTGTTTGCGTCCTGTTTCTTGTGCTTTTTTACTGAGGGCAATCATATGAATCATTGATATCCATTGCAACACCCAGAGGAGTAAAAAATAATTTTACAAAATAGGGGAATGCCGCGATCAGCGGACTTTGACCTACGCACGCACGCACGCAGTAGCCGGCAGTCACGAGACTCTAATCATGTATAATGAGCACTGCATTAATCAGCGTCTCCGTAGCACACATGGGAAAGGCAGCGCTGTGCTACATAGCACTTTAAGAATGTCATCGCAGGTTCGAATCCGGCCTGAAGCACCGTCCGGCAGTTTCCGCGGACTCACGTTGTTTTACGCGATGGTGCCCTCTGCTCAGCGTCTTCCCGATCGCCCGCGACATCTTATGAAGTAGAGAACCTGAGTGTTTGTAACTGTTTGCGTCCTGTTTCTTGTGTTTTTTTACTGAGGGCAATCATATGAATCATTGATATCCATTGCAACACCCAGAGGAGTAAAAAATAATTTTACAAAATAGGGGAATGCCGCGATCAGCGGACTTTGACCTACGCACGCACGCACGCAGTAGCCGGCAGTCACGAGACTCTAATCATGTATAATGAGCACTGCATTAATCAGCGTCTCCGTAGCACACATGGGAAAGGCAGCGCTGTGCTACATAGCACTTTAAGAATGGCATCGCCGGTTCGAATCCGGCCTGAAGCACCGTCCGGCAGTTTCCGCGGACTCACGTTGTTTTACGCGACGGTGCCCTCTGCTCAGCGTCTTCCCGATCGCCGGCGACATCTTATGAAGCAGAGAACCTGAGTGTTTGTAACTGATTGCATTCCTGTTTCTTGTGTTTTTTTACTGAGGGCAATCATATGAATCATTGATATCCATTGCAACACCCAGAGGAGTAAAAAATAATTTTACAAAATAGGGGAATGCCGCGATCAGCGGACTTTGACCTACGCACGCACGCACGCAGTAGCCGGCAGTCACGAGACTCTAATCATGTATAATGAGCACTGCATTAATCAGCGTCTCCGTAGCACACATGGGAAAGGCAGCGCTGTGCTACATAGCACTTTAAGAATGGCATCGCCGGTTCGAATCCGGCCTGAAGCACCGTCCGGCAGTTTCCGCGGACTCACATTGTTTTACGCGACGGTGCCCTCTGCTCAGCGTCTTCCCGATCGCCGGCGACATCTTATGAAGCAGAGAACCTGAGTGTTTGTAACTGATTGCATTCCTGTTTCTTGTGTTTTTTTACTGAGGGCAATCATATGAATCATTGATATCCATTGCAACACCCAGAGGAGTAAAAAATAATTTTACAAAATAGGGGAATGCCGCGATCAGCGGACTTTGACCTACGCACGCACGCACGCAGTAGCCGGCAGTCACGAGACTCTAATCATGTATAATGAGCACTGCATTAATCAGCGTCTCCGTAGCACACATGGGAAAGGCAGCGCTGTGCTACATAGCACTTTAAGAATGGCATCGCCGGTTCGAATCCGGCCTGAAGCACCGTCCGGCAGTTTCCGCGGACTCACGTTGTTTTACGCGACGGTGCCCTCTGCTCAGCGTCTTCCCGATCGCCGGCGACATCTTATGAAGCAGAGAACCTGAGTGTTTGTAACTGATTGCATTCCTGTTTCTTGTGTTTTTTTACTGAGGGCAATCATATGAATCATTGATATCCATTGCAACACCCAGAGGAGTAAAAAATAATTTTACAAAATAGGGGAATGCCGCGATCAGCGGACTTTGACCTACGCACGCACGCACGCAGTAGCCGGCAGTCACGAGACTCTAATCATGTATAATTCGCACTGGATTAATCAGCGTCTCCGTAGCACACATGGGAAAGGCAGCGCTGTGCTACATAGCACTTTAAGAATGGCATCGCCGGTTCGAATCCGGCCTGAAGCACCGTCCGGCAGTTTCCGCGGACTCACGTTGTTTTACGCGACGGTGCCCTCTGCTCAGCGTCTTCCCGATCGCCCGCGACATCTTATGAAGTAGAGAACCTGAGTGTTTGTAACAGTTTGCGTCCTGTTTCTTGTGTTTTTTTACTGAGGGCAATCATATGAATCATTGATATCCATTGCAACACCCAGAGGAGTAAAAAATAATTTTACAAAATAGGGGAATGCTGCGATCGGCGGACTTTGACCTACACACGCACGCACGCACGCAGTAGCCGGCAGTCACGAGACTCTAATCATGTATAATTCGCACTGCATTAATCAGCGTCTCCGTAGCACACATGGGAAAGGCAGCGCTGTGCTACATAGCACTTTAAGAATGGCATCGCCGGTTCGAATCCGGCCTGAAGCACCGTCCGGCAGTTTCCACGGACTCACGTTGTTTTACGCGACGGTGCCCTCTGCTCAGCGTCTTCCCGATCGCCGGCGACATCTTATGAAGCAGAGAACCTGAGTGTTTGTAACTGATTGCATTCCTGTTTCTTGTGTTTTTTTACTGAGGGCAATCATATGAATCATTGATATCCATTGCAACACCCAGGAGAGTAAAAAATAATTTTACAAAATAGGGGAATGCTGCGATTGGTGGACTTTGACCTACACACGCACGCACGCACGCAGTAGCCGGCAGTCACGAGACTCTAATCATGTATAATTCGCACTGCATTAATCAGCGTCTCCGTAGCACACATGGGAAAGGCAGCGCTGTGCTACATAGCACTTTAAGAATGTCATCGCAGGTTCGAATCCAGCCTGAAGCACAGTCCGGCTGTTTCCGCGGTCTCACGATGTTTTACGCGACGGTGCCCTCTGCTCAGCGTCTTCCCGATCGCCCGCGACATCTTATGAAGCAGAGTTTGTAACTGTTTGCGTCCTGTTTCTTGTGCTTTTTTACTGAGGGCAATCATATGAATCATTGATATCCATTGCAACACCCAGAGGAGTAAAAAATAATTTTACAAAATAGGGGAATGCTGCAATCGGCGGACTTTCACCTACGCACGCACCCACGCAGTAGCCGGCAGTCACGAGACTCTAATCATGTATAATGAGCACTGCACTAATCAGCATCTCCGTAGCACATATGGGAAAGGCAGCGCTGTGCTACATAGCACTTTAAGAATGGCATTGCAGGTTCGAATAAGGCCTGAAGCACCGTCCGGCCATTTCCGCGGTCTCGCGTTGTTTTACGCGACGTGCCCTCTGCTCAGCGTCTTCCCGATCGCCCGCGACATCTTATGAAGTAGAGAACCTGAGTGTTTGTAACTGTTTGCGTCCTGTTTCTTGTGTTTTTTTACTGAGGGCAATCATATGAATCATTGATATCCATTGCAACACCCAGAGGAGTAAAAAATAATTTTACAAAATAGGGGAATGCCGCGATCAGCGGACTTTGACCTACGCACGCACGCAAGCAGTAGCCGGCAGTCACGAGACTCTAATCATGTATAATGAGCACTGCATTAATCGGTGTCTCCGTAGCACACATGGGAAAGGCAGCGCTGTGCTACATAGCACTTTAAGAATGTCATCGCAGGTTCGATTCCGGCCTGAAGCACCGTCCGGCAGTTTCCGCGGACTCACGTTGTTTTACGCGACGGTGCCCTCTGCTCAGCGTCTTCCCAATCGCCCGCGACATCTTATGAAGTAGAGAACCTGAGTGTTTGTAACTGTTTGCGTCCTGTTTCTTGTGTTTTTTTACTGAGGGCAATCATATGAATCATTGATATCCATTGCAACACCCAGAGGAGTAAAAAATAATTTTACAAAATAGGGGAATGCCGCGATCAGCGGACTTTGACCTACGCACGCACGCACGCAGTAGCCGGCAGTCACGAGACTCTAATCATGTATAATTCGCACTGCATTAATCAGCGTCTCCGTAGCACACATGGGAAAGGCAGCGCTGTGCTACATAGCACTTTAAGAATGGCATCGCCGGTTCGAATCCGGCCTGAAGCACCGTCCGGCAGTTTCCGCGGACTCACGTTGTTTTACGCGACGGTGCCCTCTGCTCAGCGTCTTCCCGATCGCCGGCGACATCTTATGAAGCAGAGAACCTGAGTGTTTGTAACTGATTGCATTCCTGTTTCTTGTGTTTTTTTACTGAGGGCAATCATATGAATCATTGATATCCATTGCAACACCCAGAGGAGTAAAAAATAATTTTACAAAATAGGGGAATGCCGCGATCAGCGGACTTTGACCTACGCACGCACGCACGCAGTAGCCGGCAGTCACGAGACTCTAATCATGTATAATTCGCACTGCATTAATCAGCGTCTCCGTAGCACACATGGGAAAGGCAGCGCTGTGCTACATAGCACTTTAAGAATGGCATCGCCGGTTCGAATCCGGCCTGAAGCACCGTCCGGCAGTTTCCGCGGACTCACGTTGTTTTACGCGACGGTGCCCTCTGCTCAGCGTCTTCCCGATCGCCGGCGACATCTTATGAAGCAGAGAACCTGAGTGTTTGTAACTGATTGCATTCCTGTTTCTTGTGTTTTTTTACTGAGGGCAATCATATGAATCATTGATATCCATTGCAACACCCAGGAGAGTAAAAAATAATTTTACAAAATAGGGGAATGCTGCGATCGGCGGACTTTGACCTACACACGCACGCACGCAAGCAGTAGCCGGCAGTCACGAGACTCTAATCATGTATAATGAGCACTGCATTAATCGGCGTCTCCGTAGCACACATGGGAAAGGCAGCGCTGTGCTACATAGCACTTTAAGAATGTCATCGCAGGTTCGAATCCAGCCTGAAGCACCGTCCGGCCATTTCCGCGGTCTCGCGTTGTTTTACGCGACGGTGCCCTCTGCTCAGCGTCTTCCCGATCGCCGGCGACATCTTATGAAGCAGAGAACCTGAGTGTTTGTAACTGATTGCATTCCTGTTTCTTGTGTTTTTTTACTGAGGGCAATCATATGAATCATTGATATCCATTGCAACACCCAGGAGAGTAAAAAATAATTTTACAAAATAGGGGAATGCTGCGATCGGCGGACTTTGACCTACACACGCACGCACGCACGCAGTAGCCGGCAGTCACGAGACTCTAATCATGTATAATGAGCACTGCATTAATGGTGTCTCCGTAGCACACATGGGAAAGGCAGCGCTGTGCTACATAGCACTTTAAGAATGTCATCGCAGGTTCGAATCCAGCCTGAAGCACAGTCCGGCTGTTTCCGCGGTCTCACGATGTTTTACGCGACGGTGCCCTCTGCTCAGCGTCTTCCCGATCGCCCGCGACATCTTATGAAGCAGAGTTTGTAACTGTTTGCGTCCTGTTTCTTGTGCTTTTTTACTGAGGGCAATCATATGAATCATTGATATCCATTGCAACACCCAGAGGAGTAAAAAATAATTTTACAAAATAGGGGAATGCCGCGATCAGCGGACTTTGACCTACGCACGCACGCACGCAGTAGCCGGCAGTCACGAGACTCTAATCATGTATAATTCGCACTGCATTAACCCTTAGAACCCGATTGACGCAAAGTGCGTCAAAAAACACACCCTTTCTTCTCTGTTACATTGCTCCGGAATGGTTCATCGCAGCGAGATGAAACCTTTATTGCACGACAGAGCAGAAGTGGGGCTTTCCAACGAGACTACACACTTGTCTGTACGATCAAGTATGAAAATTAAAAAAAATCATGAAATTAAATCAAATTGCATCATATTTACAGTCTATACTTCTCTGCATTCACCTGCACACACATTACTCTAGTTTGAATTACTCGCGAACCCGTGATCACATCGATATGGCAAGCATATCAGATGAAAGAGGGGGCACAGGGCTATCCATTGGTACCATGTTTATCGATCCCTCTGGCTTATAAAATCAGACGAAGTGACTGCAAAATAATAACGTCATGTACACAAACCAACGCTGCACACTCATTACTCTCGTTTGAATTACTCGCGGACCCGTGATCGCATAGATATGCCACGCATGTCAGATGAAAGAGGAGACACAGAGCTATCATTTGATACCAAGTACATCCTTCTGGGTTATAAAACAGACGAAGTGACAGCAAAATAATAACTTCATATAGCTGGACTTACCCCACGTTTTTGTCTGTTCATGTGGCAAAGCATGTTTATAATCCAATGCTATCATGTGTTTCTCTATGGCAAAGCATGTTCATATTCCGGTTTTGAGATCCTAGCAAATTCCTGCATGGCATCCAATTCAAGGCTCACATTGCATCCCAATTTGTTCAACAAATAAACACCTTTTTTGCCTTTACTTTGTTCATGGCAATGCAGTAAAGAGTTGAGAATTATTATGACTGCATACACACAGGCACGCAGGCTAACACGCAACCTCGGGTCAAGTCAGGTCAGATCAGTTCGTGTCACAGATATGGAGCGCAGAAAGGTCATTTTTCATCTCTAAATAAAAAATGGCATTTATTTCCGTAAATCACACAGCAAATATTTCTGTAAATTGCTCAGCCACAGAGTATCCCTCCAACATGGCAATTATATTGCCCGATTCAGGACAGTCTGCCCTACACACACATGAAATGCATGTAGAGCTGTGAGCTTGCAGTGGTGAGATACATGTCAAAATATAAGAATTTTTATAATACACTTTTTATATTTTAATTCTTTAAAAATCAAAATAAAATCAATGCTAGTATTAATACATGGAATGATGGCAGATCTGAATAGCCTAAACTCTCCTGAAAAAAACAATATATAATATATGTGTGTGGCACTTACAATGACCAGAATAAATCCTTATGAATAAAGGTAGTGAAAATGCCCTAAAAACAGCTTAGGGTTCTAAGGGTTAATCAGCGTCTCCGTAGCACACATGGGAAAGGCAGCGCTGTGCTACATAGCACTTTAAGAATGGCATCGCCGGTTCGAATCCGGCCTGAAGCACCGTCCGGCAGTTTCCGCGGACTCACGTTGTTTTACGCGACGGTGCCCTCTGCTCAGCGTCTTCCCGATCGCCGGCGACATCTTATGAAGCAGAGAACCTGAGTGTTTGTAACTGATTGCATTCCTGTTTCTTGTGTTTTTTTACTGAGGGCAATCATATGAATCATTGATATCCATTGCAACACCCAGGAGAGTAAAAAATAATTTTACAAAATAGGGGAATGCTGCGATCGGCGGACTTTGACCTACACACGCACGCACGCAAGCAGTAGCCGGCAGTCACGAGACTCTAATCATGTATAATGAGCACTGCATTAATCGGCGTCTCCGTAGCACACATGGGAAAGGCAGCGCTGTGCTACATAGCACTTTAAGAATGTCATCGCAGGTTCGAATCCGGCCTGAAGCACAGTCCGGCAGTTTCCGCGGACTCACGTTGTTTTACGCGACGGTGCCCTCTGCTCAGCGTCTTCCCGATCGCCCGCGACATCTTATGAAGTAGAGAACCTGAGTGTTTGTAACTGTTTGCGTCCTGTTTCTTGTGTTTTTTTACTGAGGGCAATCATATGAATCATTGATATCCATTGCAACACCCAGAGGAGTAAAAAATAATTTTACAAAATAGGGGAATGCCGCGATCAGCGGACTTTGACCTACGCACGCACGCACGCAGTAGCCGGCAGTCACGAGACTCTAATCATGTATAATGAGCACTGCATTAATCGGTGTCTCCGTAGCACACATGGGAAAGGCAGCGCTGTGCTACATAGCACTTTAAGAATGTCATCGCAGGTTCGAATCCGGCCTGAAGCACCGTCCGGCAGTTTCCGCGGACTCACGTTGTTTTACCGACGGTGCCCTCTGCTCAGCGTCTTCCCGATCGCCCGCGACATCTTATGAAGTAGAGAACCTGAGTGTTTGTAACTGTTTGCGTCCTGTTTCTTGTGTTTTTTTACTGAGGGCAATCATATGAATCATTGATATCCATTGCAACACCCAGAGGAGTAAAAAATAATTTTACAAAATAGGGCAATGCCGCGATCAGCGGACTTTGACCTACGCACGCACGCACGCAGTAGCCGGCAGTCACGAGACTCTAATCATGTATAATGAGCACTGCACTAATCAGCATCTCCGTAGCACATATGGGAAAGGCAGCGCTGTGCTACATAGCACTTTAAGAATGGCATTGCAGGTTCGAATAAGGCCTGAAGCACCGTCCGGCCATTTCCGCGGTCTCGCGTTGTTTTACGCGACGTGCCCTCTGCTCAGCATCTTCCCGATCTCCGGCGACATCTTATGAAGCAGAGAACCTGAGTGTTTGTAACTGATTGCATTCCTGTTTCTTGTGTTTTTTTACTGAGGGCAATCATATGAATCATTGATATCCATTGCAACACCCAGGAGAGTAAAAAATAATTTTACAAAATAGGGGAATGCTGCGATCGGCGGACTTTGACCTACACACGCACGCACGCACGCAGTAGCCGGCAGTCACGAGACTCTAATCATGTATAATGAGCACTGCATTAATGGTGTCTCCGTAGCACACATGGGAAAGGCAGCGCTGTGCTACATAGCACTTTAAGAATGTCATCGCAGGTTCGAATCCAGCCTGAAGCACCTTCCGGCCATTTCCGCGGTCTCGCGTTGTTTTACGCGACGGTGCCCTCTGCTCAGCGTCTTCCCGATCGCCGGCGACATCTTATGAAGCAGAGAACCTGAGTGTTTGTAACTGATTGCATTCCTGTTTCTTGTGTTTTTTTACTGAGGGCAATCATATGAATCATTGATATCCATTGCAACACCCAGAGGAGTAAAAAATAATTTTACAAAATAGGGGAATGCCGCGATCACTCTAATCATGTATAATGAGGACTGCATTAATCGGTGTCTCCGTAGCACACATGGGAAAGGCAGCGCTGTGCTACATAGCACTTTAAGAATGTCATCGCAGGTTCGAATCCGGCCTGAAGCACCGTCCGGCAGTTTCCGCGGACTCACGTTGTTTTACGCGACGGTGCCCTCTGCTCAGCGTCTTCCTGATCGCCCGCGACATCTTATGAAGCAGAGAACCTGAGTGTTTGTAACTGATTGCATTCCTGTTTCTTGTGTTTTTTTACTGAGGGCAATCATATGAATCATTGATATCCATTGCAACACCCAGGAGAGTAAAAAATAATTTTACAAAATAGGGGAATGCTGCGATCGGCGGACTTTGACCTACACACGCACGCACGCAAGCAGTAGCCGGCAGTCACGAGACTCTAATCATGTATAATGAGCACTGCATTAATCGGCGTCTCCGTAGCACACATGGGAAAGGCAGCGCTGTGCTACATAGCACTTTAAGAATGTCATCGCAGGTTCGAATCCAGCCTGAAGCACCGTCCGGCCATTTCCGCGGTCTCGTGTTGTTTTACGCGACGGTGCCCTCTGCTCAGCGTCTTCCCGATCGCCGGCGACATCTTATGAAGCAGAGTTTGTAACTGTTTGCGTCCTGTTTCTTGTGCTTTTTTACTGAGGGCAATCATATGAATCATTGATATCCATTGCAACACCCAGAGGAGTAAAAAATAATTTTACAAAATAGGGGAATGCCGCGATCAGCGGACTTTGACCTACACACGCACGCATGCAAGCAGTAGCCGGCAGTCACGAGACTCTAATCATGTATAATGAGCACTGCATTAATCGGTGTCTCCATAGCACACATGGGAAAGGCAGCGCTGTGCTACATAGCACTTTAAGAATGTCATCGCAGGTTCGAATCCGGCCTGAAGCACCGTCCGGCAGTTTCCGCGGACTCACGTTGTTTTACGCGACGGTGCCCTCTGCTCAGCGTCTTCCCGATCGCCCGCGACATCTTATGAAGTAGAGAACCTGAGTGTTTGTAACTGTTTGCGTCCTGTTTCTTGTGTTTTTTTACTGAGGGCAATCATATGAATCATTGATATCCATTGCAACACCCAGAGGAGTAAAAAATAATTTTACAAAATAGGGGAATGCTGCGATCGGCGGACTTTGACCTACACACGCACGCACGCACGCAGTAGCCGGCAGTCACGAGACTCTAATCATGTATAATTCGCACTGCATTAATCAGCGTCTCCGTAGCACACACGGGAAAGGCAGCGCTGTGCTACATAGCACTTTAAGAATGGCATCGCCGGTTCGAATCCGGCCTGAAGCACCGTCCGGCAGTTTCCACGGACTCACGTTGTTTTACGCGACGGTGCCCTCTGCTCAGCGTCTTCCCGATCGCCGGCGACATCTTATGAAGCAGAGAACCTGAGTGTTTGTAACTGATTGCATTCCTGTTTCTTGTGTTTTTTTACTGAGGGCAATCATATGAATCATTGATATCCATTGCAACACCCAGGAGAGTAAAAAATAATTTTACAAAATAGGGGAATGCTGCGATCGGCGGACTTTGACCTACACACGCACGCACGCAAGCAGTAGCCGGCAGTCACGAGACTCTAATCATGTATAATGAGCACTGCATTAATCGGCGTCTCCGTAGCACACATGGGAAAGGCAGCGCTGTGCTACATAGCACTTTAAGAATGTCATCGCAGGTTCGAATCCAGCCTGAAGCACCGTCCGGCCATTTCCGCGGTCTCGCGTTGTTTTACGCGACGGTGCCCTCTGCTCAGCGTCTTCCCGATCGCCGGCGACATCTTATGAAGCAGAGAACCTGAGTGTTTGTAACTGATTGCATTCCTGTTTCTTGTGTTTTTTTACTGAGGGCAATCATATGAATCATTGATATCCATTGCAACACCCAGGAGAGTAAAAAATAATTTTACAAAATAGGGGAATGCTGCGATCGGCGGACTTTGACCTACACACGCACGCACGCACGCAGTAGCCGGCAGTCACGAGACTCTAATCATGTATAATGAGCACTGCATTAATGGTGTCTCCGTAGCACACATGGGAAAGGCAGCGCTGTGCTACATAGCACTTTAAGAATGTCATCGCAGGTTCGAATCCAGCCTGAAGCACAGTCCGGCTGTTTCCGCGGTCTCACGATGTTTTACGCGACGGTGCCCTCTGCTCAGCGTCTTCCCGATCGCCCGCGACATCTTATGAAGCAGAGTTTGTAACTGTTTGCGTCCTGTTTCTTGTGTTTTTTTACTGAGGGCAATCATATGAATCATTGATATCCATTGCAACACCCAGAGGAGTAAAAAATAATTTTACAAAATAGGGGAATGCCGCGATCAGCGGACTTTGACCTACGCACGCACGCAGTAGCCGGCAGTCACGAGACTCTAATCATGTATAATGAGCACTGCACTAATCAGCATCTCCGTAGCACATATGGGAAAGGCAGCGCTGTGCTACATAGCACTTTAAGAATGGCATCGCCGGTTCGAATAAGGCCTGAAGCACCGTCCGGCCATTTCCGCGGTCTCGCGTTGTTTTACGCGACGTGCCCTCTGCTCAGCGTCTTCCCGATCTCCGGCGACATCTTATGAAGCAGAGAACCTGAGTGTTTGTAACTGATTGCATTCCTGTTTCTTGTGTTTTTTTACTGAGGGCAATCATATGAATCATTGATATCCATTGCAACACCCAGGAGAGTAAAAAATAATTTTACAAAATAGGGGAATGCTGCGATCGGCGGACTTTGACCTACACACGCACGCACGCACGCAGTAGCCGGCAGTCACGAGACTCTAATCATGTATAATGAGCACTGCATTAATGGTGTCTCCGTAGCACACATGGGAAAGGCAGCGCTGTGCTACATAGCACTTTAAGAATGTCATCGCAGGTTCGAATCCAGCCTGAAGCACCTTCCGGCCATTTCCGCGGTCTCGCGTTGTTTTACGCGACGGTGCCCTCTGCTCAGCGTCTTCCCGATCGCCGGCGACATCTTATGAAGCAGAGAACCTGAGTGTTTGTAACTGATTGCATTCCTGTTTCTTGTGTTTTTTTACTGAGGGCAATCATATGAATCATTGATATCCATTGCAACACCCAGAGGAGTAAAAAATAATTTTACAAAATAGGGGAATGCCGCGATCAGCGGACTTTGACCTACGCACGCACGCACGCAGTAGCCGGCAGTCACGAGACTCTAATCATGTATAATGAGCACTGCATTAATCGGTGTCTCCGTAGCACACATGGGAAAGGCAGCGCTGTGCTACATAGCACTTTAAGAATGTCATCGCAGGTTCGAATCCGGCCTGAAGCACCGTCCGGCAGTTTCCGCGGACTCACGTTGTTTTACGCGACGGTGCCCTCTGCTCAGCGTCTTCCTGATCGCCCGCGACATCTTATGAAGCAGAGAACCTGAGTGTTTGTAACTGATTGCATTCCTGTTTCTTGTGTTTTTTTACTGAGGGCAATCATATGAATCATTGATATCCATTGCAACACCCAGGAGAGTAAAAAATAATTTTACAAAATAGGGGAATGCTGCGATCGGCGGACTTTGACCTACACACGCACGCACGCAAGCAGTAGCCGGCAGTCACGAGACTCTAATCATGTATAATGAGCACTGCATTAATCGGCGTCTCCGTAGCACACATGGGAAAGGCAGCGCTGTGCTACATAGCACTTTAAGAATGTCATCGCAGGTTCGAATCCAGCCTGAAGCACCGTCCGGCCATTTCCGCGGTCTCGTGTTGTTTTACGCGACGGTGCCCTCTGCTCAGCGTCTTCCCGATCGCCGGCGACATCTTATGAAGCAGAGTTTGTAACTGTTTGCGTCCTGTTTCTTGTGCTTTTTTACTGAGGGCAATCATATGAATCATTGATATCCATTGCAACACCCAGAGGAGTAAAAAATAATTTTACAAAATAGGGGAATGCCGCGATCAGCGGACTTTGACCTACACACGCACGCATGCAAGCAGTAGCCGGCAGTCACGAGACTCTAATCATGTATAATGAGCACTGCATTAATCGGTGTCTCCATAGCACACATGGGAAAGGCAGCGCTGTGCTACATAGCACTTTAAGAATGTCATCGCAGGTTCGAATCCGGCCTGAAGCACCGTCCGGCAGTTTCCGCGGACTCACGTTGTTTTACGCGACGGTGCCCTCTGCTCAGCGTCTTCCCGATCGCCCGCGACATCTTATGAAGTAGAGAACCTGAGTGTTTGTAACTGTTTGCGTCCTGTTTCTTGTGTTTTTTTACTGAGGGCAATCATATGAATCATTGATATCCATTGCAACACCCAGAGGAGTAAAAAATAATTTTACAAAATAGGGGAATGCTGCGATCGGCGGACTTTGACCTACACACGCACGCACGCACGCAGTAGCCGGCAGTCACGAGACTCTAATCATGTATAATTCGCACTGCATTAATCAGCGTCTCCGTAGCACACATGGGAAAGGCAGCGCTGTGCTACATAGCACTTTAAGAATGGCATCGCCGGTTCGAATCCGGCCTGAAGCACCGTCCGGCAGTTTCCACGGACTCACGTTGTTTTACGCGACGGTGCCCTCTGCTCAGCGTCTTCCCGATCGCCGGCGACATCTTATGAAGCAGAGAACCTGAGTGTTTGTAACTGATTGCATTCCTGTTTCTTGTGTTTTTTTACTGAGGGCAATCATATGAATCATTGATATCCATTGCAACACCCAGGAGAGTAAAAAATAATTTTACAAAATAGGGGAATGCTGCGATCGGCGGACTTTGACCTACACACGCACGCACGCAAGCAGTAGCCGGCAGTCACGAGACTCTAATCATGTATAATGAGCACTGCATTAATCGGCGTCTCCGTAGCACACATGGGAAAGGCAGCGCTGTGCTACATAGCACTTTAAGAATGTCATCGCAGGTTCGAATCCAGCCTGAAGCACCGTCCGGCCATTTCCGCGGTCTCGCGTTGTTTTACGCGACGGTGCCCTCTGCTCAGCGTCTTCCCGATCGCCGGCGACATCTTATGAAGCAGAGAACCTGAGTGTTTGTAACTGATTGCATTCCTGTTTCTTGTGTTTTTTTACTGAGGGCAATCATATGAATCATTGATATCCATTGCAACACCCAGGAGAGTAAAAAATAATTTTACAAAATAGGGGAATGCTGCGATCGGCGGACTTTGACCTACACACGCACGCACGCACGCAGTAGCCGGCAGTCACGAGACTCTAATCATGTATAATGAGCACTGCATTAATGGTGTCTCCGTAGCACACATGGGAAAGGCAGCGCTGTGCTACATAGCACTTTAAGAATGTCATCGCAGGTTCGAATCCAGCCTGAAGCACAGTCCGGCTGTTTCCGCGGTCTCACGATGTTTTACGCGACGGTGCCCTCTGCTCAGCGTCTTCCCGATCGCCCGCGACATCTTATGAAGCAGAGTTTGTAACTGTTTGCGTCCTGTTTCTTGTGCTTTTTTACTGAGGGCAATCATATGAATCATTGATATCCATTGCAACACCCAGAGGAGTAAAAAATAATTTTACAAAATAGGGGAATGCCGCGATCAGCGGACTTTGACCTACGCACGCACGCACGCAGTAGCCGGCAGTCACGAGACTCTAATCATGTATAATTCGCACTGCATTAATCAGCGTCTCCGTAGCACACATGGGAAAGGCAGCGCTGTGCTACATAGCACTTTAAGAATGGCATCGCCGGTTCGAATCCGGCCTGAAGCACCGTCCGGCAGTTTCCGCGGACTCACGTTGTTTTACGCGACGGTGCCCTCTGCTCAGCGTCTTCCCGATCGCCGGCGACATCTTATGAAGCAGAGAACCTGAGTGTTTGTAACTGATTGCATTCCTGTTTCTTGTGTTTTTTTACTGAGGGCAATCATATGAATCATTGATATCCATTGCAACACCCAGGAGAGTAAAAAATAATTTTACAAAATAGGGGAATGCTGCGATCGGCGGACTTTGACCTACACACGCACGCACGCAAGCAGTAGCCGGCAGTCACGAGACTCTAATCATGTATAATGAGCACTGCATTAATCGGCGTCTCCGTAGCACACATGGGAAAGGCAGCGCTGTGCTACATAGCACTTTAAGAATGTCATCGCAGGTTCGAATCCGGCCTGAAGCACAGTCCGGCAGTTTCCGCGGACTCACGTTGTTTTACGCGACGGTGCCCTCTGCTCAGCGTCTTCCCGATCGCCCGCGACATCTTATGAAGTAGAGAACCTGAGTGTTTGTAACTGTTTGCGTCCTGTTTCTTGTGTTTTTTTACTGAGGGCAATCATATGAATCATTGATATCCATTGCAACACCCAGAGGAGTAAAAAATAATTTTACAAAATAGGGGAATGCCGCGATCAGCGGACTTTGACCTACGCACGCACGCACGCAGTAGCCGGCAGTCACGAGACTCTAATCATGTATAATGAGCACTGCATTAATCGGTGTCTCCGTAGCACACATGGGAAAGGCAGCGCTGTGCTACATAGCACTTTAAGAATGTCATCGCAGGTTCGAATCCGGCCTGAAGCACCGTCCGGCAGTTTCCGCGGACTCACGTTGTTTTACCGACGGTGCCCTCTGCTCAGCGTCTTCCCGATCGCCCGCGACATCTTATGAAGTAGAGAACCTGAGTGTTTGTAACTGTTTGCGTCCTGTTTCTTGTGTTTTTTTACTGAGGGCAATCATATGAATCATTGATATCCATTGCAACACCCAGAGGAGTAAAAAATAATTTTACAAAATAGGGCAATGCCGCGATCAGCGGACTTTGACCTACGCACGCACGCACGCAGTAGCCGGCAGTCACGAGACTCTAATCATGTATAATGAGCACTGCACTAATCAGCATCTCCGTAGCACATATGGGAAAGGCAGCGCTGTGCTACATAGCACTTTAAGAATGGCATTGCAGGTTCGAATAAGGCCTGAAGCACCGTCCGGCCATTTCCGCGGTCTCGCGTTGTTTTACGCGACGTGCCCTCTGCTCAGCGTCTTCCCGATCTCCGGCGACATCTTATGAAGCAGAGAACCTGAGTGTTTGTAACTGATTGCATTCCTGTTTCTTGTGTTTTTTTACTGAGGGCAATCATATGAATCATTGATATCCATTGCAACACCCAGGAGAGTAAAAAATAATTTTACAAAATAGGGGAATGCTGCGATCGGCGGACTTTGACCTACACACGCACGCACGCACGCAGTAGCCGGCAGTCACGAGACTCTAATCATGTATAATGAGCACTGCATTAATGGTGTCTCCGTAGCACACATGGGAAAGGCAGCGCTGTGCTACATAGCACTTTAAGAATGTCATCGCAGGTTCGAATCCAGCCTGAAGCACCTTCCGGCCATTTCCGCGGTCTCGCGTTGTTTTACGCGACGGTGCCCTCTGCTCAGCGTCTTCCCGATCGCCGGCGACATCTTATGAAGCAGAGAACCTGAGTGTTTGTAACTGATTGCATTCCTGTTTCTTGTGTTTTTTTACTGAGGGCAATCATATGAATCATTGATATCCATTGCAACACCCAGAGGAGTAAAAAATAATTTTACAAAATAGGGGAATGCCGCGATCAGCGGACTTTGACCTACGCACGCACGCACGCAGTAGCCGGCAGTCACGAGACTCTAATCATGTATAATGAGCACTGCATTAATCGGTGTCTCCGTAGCACACATGGGAAAGGCAGCGCTGTGCTACATAGCACTTTAAGAATGTCATCGCAGGTTCGAATCCGGCCTGAAGCACCGTCCGGCAGTTTCCGCGGACTCAAGTTGTTTTACGCGACGGTGCCCTCTGCTCAGCGTCTTCCTGATCGCCCGCGACATCTTATGAAGTAGAGAACCTGAGTGTTTGTAACTGTTTGCGTCCTGTTTCTTGTGTTTTTTTACTGAGGGCAATCATATGAATCATTGATATCCATTGCAACACCCAGAGGAGTAAAAAATAATTTTACAAAATAGGGGAATGCCGCGATCAGCGGACTTTGACCTACGCACGCACGCAGTAGCCGGCAGTCACGAGACTCTAATCATGTATAATGAGCACTGCACTAATCAGCATCTCCGTAGCACATATGGGAAAGGCAGCGCTGTGCTACATAGCACTTTAAGAATGGCATCGCCGGTTCGAATAAGGCCTGAAGCACCGTCCGGCCATTTCCGCGGTCTCACGTTGTTTTACGCGACGTGCCCTATGCTCAGCGTCTTCCCGATCTCCGGCGACATCTTATGAAGCAGAGAACCTGAGTGTTTGTAACTGATTGCATTCCTGTTTCTTGTGTTTTTTTACTGAGGGCAATCATATGAATCATTGATATCCATTGCAACACCCAGGAGAGTAAAAAATAATTTTACAAAATAGGGGAATGCTGCGATCGGCGGACTTTGACCTACACACGCACGCACGCACGCAGTAGCCGGCAGTCACGAGACTCTAATCATGTATAATGAGCACTGCATTAATGGTGTCTCCGTAGCACACATGGGAAAGGCAGCGCTGTGCTACATAGCACTTTAAGAATGTCATCGCAGGTTCGAATCCAGCCTGAAGCACCTTCCGGCCATTTCCGCGGTCTCGCGTTGTTTTACGCGACGGTGCCCTCTGCTCAGCGTCTTCCCGATCGCCGGCGACATCTTATGAAGCAGAGAACCTGAGTGTTTGTAACTGATTGCATTCCTGTTTCTTGTGTTTTTTTACTGAGGGCAATCATATGAATCATCGATATCCATTGCAACACCCAGAGGAGTAAAAAATAATTTTACAAAATAGGGGAATGCCGCGATCACTCTAATCATGTATAATGAGCACTGCATTAATCGGTGTCTCCGTAGCACACATGGGAAAGGCAGCGCTGTGCTACATAGCACTTTAAGAATGTCATCGCAGGTTCGAATCCGGCCTGAAGCACCGTCCGGCAGTTTCCGCGGACTCACGTTGTTTTACGCGACGGTGCCCTCTGCTCAGCGTCTTCCTGATCGCCCGCGACATCTTATGAAGCAGAGAACCTGAGTGTTTGTAACTGATTGCATTCCTGTTTCTTGTGTTTTTTTACTGAGGGCAATCATATGAATCATTGATATCCATTGCAACACCCAGGAGAGTAAAAAATAATTTTACAAAATAGGGGAATGCTGCGATCGGCGGACTTTGACCTACACACGCACGCACGCAAGCAGTAGCCGGCAGTCACGAGACTCTAATCATGTATAATGAGCACTGCATTAATCGGCGTCTCCGTAGCACACATGGGAAAGGCAGCGCTGTGCTACATAGCACTTTAAGAATGTCATCGCAGGTTCGAATCCAGCCTGAAGCACCGTCCGGCCATTTCCGCGGTCTCGTGTTGTTTTACGCGACGGTGCCCTCTGCTCAGCGTCTTCCCGATCGCCGGCGACATCTTATGAAGCAGAGTTTGTAACTGTTTGCGTCCTGTTTCTTGTGCTTTTTTACTGAGGGCAATCATATGAATCATTGATATCCATTGCAACACCCAGAGGAGTAAAAAATAATTTTACAAAATAGGGGAATGCCGCGATCAGCGGACTTTGACCTACACACGCACGCATGCAAGCAGTAGCCGGCAGTCACGAGACTCTAATCATGTATAATGAGCACTGCATTAATCGGTGTCTCCATAGCACACATGGGAAAGGCAGCGCTGTGCTACATAGCACTTTAAGAATGTCATCGCAGGTTCGAATCCGGCCTGAAGCACCGTCCGGCAGTTTCCGCGGACTCACGTTGTTTTACGCGACGGTGCCCTCTGCTCAGCGTCTTCCCGATCGCCCGCGACATCTTATGAAGTAGAGAACCTGAGTGTTTGTAACTGTTTGCGTCCTGTTTCTTGTGTTTTTTTACTGAGGGCAATCATATGAATCATTGATATCCATTGCAACACCCAGAGGAGTAAAAAATAATTTTACAAAATAGGGGAATGCTGCGATCGGCGGACTTTGACCTACACACGCACGCACGCACGCAGTAGCCGGCAGTCACGAGACTCTAATCATGTATAATTCGCACTGCATTAATCAGCGTCTCCGTAGCACACATGGGAAAGGCAGCGCTGTGCTACATAGCACTTTAAGAATGGCATCGCCGGTTCGAATCCGGCCTGAAGCACCGTCCGGCAGTTTCCACGGACTCACGTTGTTTTACGCGACGGTGCCCTCTGCTCAGCGTCTTCCCGATCGCCGGCGACATCTTATGAAGCAGAGAACCTGAGTGTTTGTAACTGATTGCATTCCTGTTTCTTGTGTTTTTTTACTGAGGGCAATCATATGAATCATTGATATCCATTGCAACACCCAGGAGAGTAAAAAATAATTTTACAAAATAGGGGAATGCTGCGATCGGCGGACTTTGACCTACACACGCACGCACGCACGCAGTAGCCGGCAGTCACGAGACTCTAATCATGTATAATGAGCACTGCATTAATGGTGTCTCCGTAGCACATATGGGAAAGGCAGCGCTGTGCTACATAGCACTTTAAGAATGTCATCGCAGGTTCGAATCCAGCCTGAAGCACAGTCCGGCTGTTTCCGCGGTCTCACGATGTTTTACGCGACGGTGCCCTCTGCTCAGCGTCTTCCCGATCGCCCGCGACATCTTATGAAGCAGAGTTTGTAACTGTTTGCGTCCTGTTTCTTGTGCTTTTTTACTGAGGGCAATCATATGAATAATCATTGATATCCATTGCAACACCCAGAGGAGTAAAAAATAATTTTACAAAATAGGGGAATGCCGCGATCAGCGGACTTTGACCTACGCACGCACGCACGCAGTAGCCGGCAGTCACGAGACTCTAATCATGTATAATGAGCACTGCATTAATCGGTGTCTCCGTAGCACACATGGGAAAGGCAGCGCTGTGCTACATAGCACTTTAAGAATGTCATCGCAGGTTCGAATCCGGCCTGAAGCACCGTCCGGCAGTTTCCGCGGACTCACGTTGTTTTACGCGACGGTGCCCTCTGCTCAGCGTCTTCCTGATCGCCCGCGACATCTTATGAAGCAGAGAACCTGAGTGTTTGTAACTGATTGCATTCCTGTTTCTTGTGTTTTTTTACTGAGGGCAATCATATGAATCATTGATATCCATTGCAACACCCAGGAGAGTAAAAAATAATTTTACAAAATAGGGGAATGCTGCGATCGGCGGACTTTGACCTACACACGCACGCACGCAAGCAGTAGCCGGCAGTCACGAGACTCTAATCATGTATAATGAGCACTGCATTAATCGGCGTCTCCGTAGCACACATGGGAAAGGCAGCGCTGTGCTACATAGCACTTTAAGAATGTCATCGCAGGTTCGAATCCAGCCTGAAGCACCGTCCGGCCATTTCCGCGGTCTCGTGTTGTTTTACGCGACGGTGCCCTCTGCTCAGCGTCTTCCCGATCGCCGGCGACATCTTATGAAGCAGAGTTTGTAACTGTTTGCGTCCTGTTTCTTGTGCTTTTTTACTGAGGGCAATCATATGAATCATTGATATCCATTGCAACACCCAGAGGAGTAAAAAATAATTTTACAAAATAGGGGAATGCCGCGATCAGCGGACTTTGACCTACACACGCACGCATGCAAGCAGTAGCCGGCAGTCACGAGACTCTAATCATGTATAATGAGCACTGCATTAATCGGTGTCTCCATAGCACACATGGGAAAGGCAGCGCTGTGCTACATAGCACTTTAAGAATGTCATCGCAGGTTCGAATCCGGCCTGAAGCACCGTCCGGCAGTTTCCGCGGACTCACGTTGTTTTACGCGACGGTGCCCTCTGCTCAGCGTCTTCCCGATCGCCTGCGACATCTTATGAAGTAGAGAACCTGAGTGTTTGTAACTGTTTGCGTCCTGTTTCTTGTGTTTTTTTACTGAGGGCAATCATATGAATCATTGATATCCATTGCAACACCCAGAGGAGTAAAAAATAATTTTACAAAATAGGGGAATGCTGCGATCGGCGGACTTTGACCTACACACGCACGCACGCACGCAGTAGCCGGCAGTCACGAGACTCTAATCATGTATAATTCGCACTGCATTAATCAGCGTCTCCGTAGCACACATGGGAAAGGCAGCGCTGTGCTACATAGCACTTTAAGAATGGCATCGCCGGTTCGAATCCGGCCTGAAGCACCGTCCGGCAGTTTCCACGGACTCACGTTGTTTTACGCGACGGTGCCCTCTGCTCAGCGTCTTCCCGATCGCCGGCGACATCTTATGAAGCAGAGAACCTGAGTGTTTGTAACTGATTGCATTCCTGTTTCTTGTGTTTTTTTACTGAGGGCAATCATATGAATCATTGATATCCATTGCAACACCCAGGAGAGTAAAAAATAATTTTACAAAATAGGGGAATGCTGCGATTGGCGGACTTTGACCTACACACGCACGCACGCACGCAGTAGCCGGCAGTCACGAGACTCTAATCATGTATAATGAGCACTGCATTAATGGTGTCTCCGTAGCACATATGGGAAAGGCAGCGCTGTGCTACATAGCACTTTAAGAATGTCATCGCAGGTTCGAATCCAGCCTGAAGCACAGTCCGGCTGTTTCCGCGGTCTCACGATGTTTTACGCGACGGTGCCCTCTGCTCAGCGTCTTCCCGATCGCCCGCGACATCTTATGAAGCAGAGTTTGTAACTGTTTGCGTCCTGTTTCTTGTGCTTTTTTACTGAGGGCAATCATATGAATCATTGATATCCATTGCAACACCCAGAGGAGTAAAAAATAATTTTACAAAATAGGGGAATGCTGCAATCGGCGGACTTTCACCTACGCACGCACCCACGCAGTAGCCGGCAGTCACGAGACTCTAATCATGTATAATGAGCACTGCACTAATCAGCATCTCCGTAGCACATATGGGAAAGGCAGCGCTGTGCTACATAGCACTTTAAGAATGGCATTGCAGGTTCGAATAAGGCCTGAAGCACCGTCCGGCCATTTCCGCGGTCTCGCGTTGTTTTACGCGACGTGCCCTCTGCTCAGCGTCTTCCCGATCTCCGGCGACATCTTATGAAGCAGAGAACCTGAGTGTTTGTAACTGATTGCATTCCTGTTTCTTGTGTTTTTTTACTGAGGGCAATCATATGAATCATTGATATCCATTGCAACACCCAGGAGAGTAAAAAATAATTTTACAAAATAGGGGAATGCTGCGATCGGCGGACTTTGACCTACACACGCACGCACGCAAGCAGTAGCCGGCAGTCACGAGACTCTAATCATGTATAATGAGCACTGCATTAATCGGTGTCTCCGTAGCACACATGGGAAAGGCAGCGCTGTGCTACATAGCACTTTAAGAATGTCATCGCAGGTTCGAATCCGGCCTGAAGCACCGTCCGGCAGTTTCCGCGGACTCACGTTGTTTTACGCCACGGTGCCCTCTGCTCAGCGTCTTCCCGATCGCCCGCGACATCTTATGAAGTAGAGAACCTGAGTGTTTGTAACTGTTTGCGTCCTGTTTCTTGTGTTTTTTTACTGAGGGCAATCATATGAATCATTGATATCCATTGCAACACCCAGAGGAGTAAAAAATAATTTTACAAAATAGGGGAATGCCGCGATCAGCGGACTTTGACCTACGCACGCACGCACGCAGTAGCCGGCAGTCACGAGACTCTAATCATGTATAATGAGCACTGCATTAATCGGTGTCTCCATAGCACACATGGGAAAGGCAGCGCTGTGCTACATAGCACTTTAAGAATGTCATCGCAGGTTCGATTCCGGCCTGAAGCACCGTCCGGCAGTTTCCGCGGACTCACGTTGTTTTACGCGACGGTGCCCTCTGCTCAGCGTCTTCCCGATCGCCGGCGACATCTTATGAAGCAGAGAACCTGAGTGTTTGTAACTGATTGCATTCCTGTTTCTTGTGTTTTTTTACTGAGGGCAATCATATGAATCATTGATATCCATTGCAACACCCAGAGGAGTAAAAAATAATTTTACAAAATAGGGGAATGCCGCGATCAGCGGACTTTGACCTACGCACGCACGCACGCAGTAGCCGGCAGTCACGAGACTCTAATCATGTATAATTCGCACTGCATTAATCAGCGTCTCCGTAGCACACATGGGAAAGGCAGCGCTGTGCTACATAGCACTTTAAGAATGGCATCGCCGGTTCGAATCCGGCCTGAAGCACCGTCCGGCAGTTTCCGCGGACTCACGTTGTTTTACGCGACGGTGCCCTCTGCTCAGCGTCTTCCCGATCGCCGGCGACATCTTATGAAGCAGAGAACCTGAGTGTTTGTAACTGATTGCATTCCTGTTTCTTGTGTTTTTTTACTGAGGGCAATCATATGAATCATTGATATCCATTGCAACACCCAGGAGAGTAAAAAATAATTTTACAAAATAGGGGAATGCTGCGATCGGCGGACTTTGACCTACACACGCACGCACGCAAGCAGTAGCCGGCAGTCACGAGACTCTAATCATGTATAATGAGCACTGCATTAATCGGTGTCTCCGTAGCACACATGGGAAAGGCAGCGCTGTGCTACATAGCACTTTAAGAATGTCATCGCAGGTTCGAATCCGGCCTGAAGCACCGTCCGGCAGTTTCCGCGGACTCACGTTGTTTTACGCGATGGTGCCCTCTGCTCAGCGTCTTCCCGATCGCCCGCGACATCTTATGAAGTAGAGAACCTGAGTGTTTGTAACTGTTTGCGTCCTGTTTCTTGTGTTTTTTTACTGAGGGCAATCATATGAATCATTGATATCCATTGCAACACCCAGAGGAGTAAAAAATAATTTTACAAAATAGGGGAATGCCGCGATCAGCGGACTTTGACCTACGCATGCACGCACGCAGTAGCCGGCAGTCACGAGACTCTAATCATGTATAATGAGCACTGCATTAATCAGCGTCTCCGTAGCACACATGGGAAAGGCAGCGCTGTGCTACATAGCACTTTAAGAATGGCATCGCCGGTTCGAATCCGGCCTGAAGCACCGTCCGGCAGTTTCTGCGGACTCACGTTGTTTTACGCGACGGTGCCCTCTGCTCAGCGTCTTCCCGATCGCCGGCGACATCTTATGAAGCAGAGAACCTGAGTGTTTGTAACTGATTGCATTCCTGTTTCTTGTGTTTTTTTACTGAGGGCAATCATATGAATCATTGATATCCATTGCAACACCCAGAGGAGTAAAAAATAATTTTACAAAATAGGGGAATGCCGCGATCAGCGGACTTTGACCTACGCACGCACGCACGCAGTAGCCGGCAGTCACGAGACTCTAATCATGTATAATGAGCACTGCATTAATCAGCGTCTCCGTAGCACACATGGGAAAGGCAGCGCTGTGCTACATAGCACTTTAAGAATGGCATCGCCGGTTCGAATCCGGCCTGAAGCACCGTCCGGCAGTTTCCGCGGACTCACGTTGTTTTACGCGACGGTGCCCTCTGCTCAGCGTCTTCCCGATCGCCGGCGACATCTTATGAAGCAGAGAACCTGAGTGTTTGTAACTGATTGCATTCCTGTTTCTTGTGTTTTTTTACTGAGGGCAATCATATGAATCATTGATATCCATTGCAACACCCAGAGGAGTAAAAAATAATTTTACAAAATAGGGGAATGCCGCGATCAGCGGACTTTGACCTACGCACGCACGCACGCAGTAGCCGGCAGTCACGAGACTCTAATCATGTATAATTCGCACTGGATTAATCAGCGTCTCCGTAGCACACATGGGAAAGGCAGCGCTGTGCTACATAGCACTTTAAGAATGGCATCGCCGGTTCGAATCCGGCCTGAAGCACCGTCCGGCAGTTTCCGCGGACTCACGTTGTTTTACGCGACGGTGCCCTCTGCTCAGCGTCTTCCCGATCGCCGGCGACATCTTATGAAGCAGAGAACCTGAGTGTTTGTAACTGATTGCATTCCTGTTTCTTGTGTTTTTTTACTGAGGGCAATCATATGAATCATTGATATCCATTGCAACACCCAGGAGAGTAAAAAATAATTTTACAAAATAGGGGAATGCTGCGATCGGCGGACTTTGACCTACACACGCACGCACGCAAGCAGTAGCCGGCAGTCACGAGACTCTAATCATGTATAATGAGCACTGCATTAATCGGCGTCTCCGTAGCACACATGGGAAAGGCAGCGCTGTGCTACATAGCACTTTAAGAATGTGATAGCAATAAAATTTATGGATAATAATTTAACTTCAAGACTACTTTTAGTTAGCCATGTAACCCATCTTGGTTTTAAACAAAGACACTATCCCCTCCCCCAATGGAATGCTAATGTGCTGGTTTAAGGCCTATCACTTACACAAGACAAAGGATGCTTCCTTGATATAATGTATCCATGTATCATGAAATGTAAATGTATTCATGTCTGGTATCATTTTGATAGTCTCATTACAAGGATTGTAATGATGTGATTGTGAGAATGTTTGGAACATTCTATAAGTGATATTTCTGATATATAAGATATCTCTCCTCATGCTATTCTGACAAGAATTCATAGGTGTGAAGTGGGTGTGAGTAGGTGTGTCTGATACCAACTGTAGAACCAATCAAGTGGGCTTGTTCTTGGCGCCACTTTGTTCTTTGTTTAAACCATTTAAAAGTAACTAAACTGCAATGTTTGTGAGATCAGATTTTCTAGACTTGGACTAAGGATGTAGAGCGGAAGAGAATAGTTGGCTTCAGGCCAACCTAGGCCTGGCCTGGGCTAGGCCTACATAGACCTTTTTTTGTACTCTCTCTGCTTGTAACAGAATAAACCTGATTCCTGAGTTTTTCCTGAAGTTCGCCAGTCTAAGATTAATATTAAGTAATTATTCACCTACAATTACTTTCATGGAGGTTCCAACCGCAGAGATAATATACTTTTGTCGCTGATTCTAAGACGCCGCAGTTTTTTTTTTTTTTTTCTTTTTCTCATCGCTCTGGTGACAGCTCCCAAGTTAAGGACGCTTTTTATCTGCATTTCTTCTTTGGTGATGAACGAAGGTGGATCTGTAAATCCGGGCGGTTCCTACTAACCACAGTTTGGAATGGGCGGTAAGATATCGGAAAAGGCATTCTGAGTGAGTAGACATTTTGGCAAAACCGTAACTTAATAGTGGACACAAAATTGTGCTTCCCCGATTTTGGCAATATTTTGGCAAAACCGTAATTTAATAGTGGACATAAATTTGTGCTTCCCCGATTTTGGCAAAACGTCGCACAAGACGAATTAATCCATATTTTGTAAAGCGTCTATATATGTGTTGGATTGAAGTCCAATGGTGCCTCTTTATTGGATATAAGGAGTAAATAGATTAGCGAGTGTGCTAGGCAGCTCAGTATTAAACACGGTGGTTCGTGTGCAATCTATTTTTCGCGGGTTTTAGGGACATCATGTCCTAACAAGCTACGTAGCTTATGCCCCTTTGTGTTTACAGAACATTTTATTCCTTCACTACCAAAACAGAATATTAGACAGAACTTGGTGCTGCCCTTTTTGTTTTTATCACCAAGAGCGTATGAGCGGCTAGAATCCAAGCTAACACTAGTCTTGTTTTGTTTTTGAGTAGATGTGGTGTTTTGTTTTACATCTGAATCCAGGATTTCATGTCGTAATCTTTTTCAAGTGTGAAAACAGCATAAGCTCAAACAGCATAGGCCTAAGCTCAAGAGAGCATGGTTAGGCCTCTTTTAAGTACGCCTGAGCTAACTAGCTGCCGCTAGGGGCGTCTAGATGTCTTTGTGAGCTAATATGAGCTAACTGAAAAGGCTTGACTAAACTTCTTTTGTTTTCTTAAGCAGGAAATTCTTCCTGCAGCCCGTTTAAAGTTGTCCTCCAGCTCCATGGAGCTGTGTGTGTCTGTGTGTCCAGTATGAATGAATGCGCGTGTGGGCCGGCCCTGTGTGTGTGAAATTTGTTTATTTCATTATATGTGTTTGTTTCCATTTTTTTTGTTTCAAGTCCTTCTTTGTTTTCTTGGGTCAAAAGTTTTCACACCTTTTGCTATCTTATCTCACTGCCTTTGTTCTAGCAGCACTGTATTCTATAACCAACCCCCCAGCTTCTCCCCCATGGACACAAAAGGAACTTCACTGGGGAGATATGAACCTAAGAGGAGTGATAATGGGAAACCATTGTTGATTTCAACCATTTTCTTTCTTTCATTTGAGGGACATCTTTTGGGGTTAACATGTTAAGACATATTTTTTATTTTTGCTTGTATGCCAATGGGAAATGTTTGCTACATGTTTACGCCTTGTTTGATGTGGGCAAATGTTCAATTGAATGGATTCATACCCACAACTTGAGTTTCTTTCTGTTTGAAATTACCTTTTAGTTTGTATTTTTTTGTTATAGTTAAGAAACTATAAAAAGGGGGAGATAGATGGTATTGACTTGAAATACCATCTAAGTTTATTGGTTTTATTGCTCAAATGGTCATTTTTTTAAATGCCTACTGTTTTGTTTTACTGACCCTCACTTCTAATGCAAAATCTCTTTAAAAGACATGCAGGGGTACCCTACCCACGTGAGTCTGTGGATTATTTTTCTTTTAAACATCTAAACTTAACCAAAGTTTATTTATTTTCTTTATATTGGCCTTTTGCCAATAGATGCAAATGTGTAGTCTCTGTTTGGAGATAAATAGCCCTGCTATGTTAGAAGACCCATGCTGTAGGTGTGACTGTCTCCAATTGAGAAACTGAATACATTAGCATACTGTTGTTGACTTGTGAATCTGCATTCACGAGACACTGTTTGACTCTGTTTACACTCATGCTAATGTCTCTCAAAGTTGTTGTGAATCCACTCTCCAGAATCTCTTTCATGCCAGAAGGGACAAAGGGAGGTGTGACATGCCTTTGTCTTCGACTACCACTAAGCAAACATATCAGAAGATCCTTTCAAGATGGCGAATGGCTCCACCAACCAGGCTCAGCTACCACGCCAGAGCAGCAGCCGTGGAGACCAGGCCATGCCACTGGACGAGCTTGATGGACCAGACAACTCTGCCCTGGGCTCAGGTACAGCCAGCAGCAGCGGTGGGGGCCAGGCCAGTCATGAGACGAGACTGGACGAGACTCAGGAACCACAGGTCCAACGGAACCTGTGGCAGAAGCAACTGCCATGACTCTGGAAGCAACAAAACTGGACTGACTGAAAGCAACGAAAGGGGGTGCCGAAAGCAGCATCGCACTCCGCATCATCAAAGACACTCATGGCCCATTGTTCATGTGGACATATTTGGACTGACACAAGGGTGCACGCCGAACGCGGCCTGCATGCACACCCTTTGCACTCGCATACACTTACACTGAAACAATGCAGACACATTCAAGTTTCATAAGAGGACCCTTCTTCAACGGAAGAGAAACGCAAGAAAGGATGTATGCTGAACGCTGCTTTCCTTGCTCACGCACACACTTACATTGATTATGGACTGATTATGGACTTTATAAAAAAAAAAAAAAAAAAAAAAAATTTTGTAAAATTGTTCAAGAAGGCTCATGTTATGGAATCTTATTTTAAACTTCAAGTCATTCAGACTTGAAAAGGGGGAATTGATAGCAATAAAATTTATGGATAATAATTTAACTTCAAGACTACTTTTAGTTAGCCATGTAACCCATCTTGGTTTTAAACAAAGACACTATCCCCTCCCCCAATGGAATGCTAATGTGCTGGTTTAAGGCCTATCACTTACACAAGACAAAGGATGCTTCCTTGATATAATGTATCCATGTATCATGAAATGTAAATGTATTCATGTCTGGTATCATTTTGATAGTCTCATTACAAGGATTGTAATGATGTGATTGTGAGAATGTTTGGAACATTCTATAAGTGATATTTCTGATATATAAGATATCTCTCCTCATGCTATTCTGACAAGAATTCATAGGTGTGAAGTGGGTGTGAGTAGGTGTGTCTGATACCAACTGTAGAACCAATCAAGTGGGCTTGTTCTTGGCGCCACTTTGTTCTTTGTTTAAACCATTTAAAAGTAACTAAACTGCAATGTTTGTGAGATCAGATTTTCTAGACTTGGACTAAGGATGTAGAGCGGAAGAGAATAGTTGGCTTCAGGCCAACCTAGGCCTGGCCTGGGCTAGGCCTACATAGACCTTTTTTTGTACTCTCTCTGCTTGTAACAGAATAAACCTGATTCCTGAGTTTTTCCTGAAGTTCGCCAGTCTAAGATTAATATTAAGTAATTATTCACCTACAATTACTTTCAAATGTCATCGCAGGTTCGAATCCAGCCTGAAGCACCGTCCGGCCATTTCCGCGGTCTCGCGTTGTTTTACGCGACGGTGCCCTCTGCTCAGCGTCTTCCCGATCGCCGGCGAAATCTTATGAAGCAGAGAACCTGAGTGTTTGTAACTGATTGCATTCCTGTTTCTTGTGTTTTTTTACTGAGGGCAATCATATGAATCATTGATATCCATTGCAACACCCAGGAGAGTAAAAAATAATTTTACAAAATAGGGGAATGCTGCGATCGGCGGACTTTGACCTACACACGCACGCACGCACGCAGTAGCCGGCAGTCACGAGACTCTAATCATGTATAATGAGCACTGCATTAATGGTGTCTCCGTAGCACACATGGGAAAGGCAGCGCTGTGCTACATAGCACTTTAAGAATGTCATCGCAGGTTCGAATCCAGCCTGAAGCACAGTCCGGCTGTTTCCGCGGTCTCACGATGTTTTACACGACGGTGCCCTCTGCTCAGCGTCTTCCCGATCGCCCGCGACATCTTATGAAGCAGAGTTTGTAACTGTTTGCGTCCTGTTTCTTGTGCTTTTTTACTGAGGGCAATCATATGAATCATTGATATCCATTGCAACACCCAGAGGAGTAAAAAATAATTTTACAAAATAGGGGAATGCCGCGATCAGCGGACTTTGACCTACGCACGCACGCACGCAGTAGCCGGCAGTCACGAGACTCTAATCATGTATAATTCGCACTGCATTAATCAGCGTCTCCGTAGCACACATGGGAAAGGCAGCGCTGTGCTACATAGCACTTTAAGAATGGCATCGCCGGTTCGAATCCGGCCTGAAGCACCGTCCGGCAGTTTCCGCGGACTCACGTTGTTTTACGCGACGGTGCCCTCTGCTCAGCGTCTTCCCGATCGCCGGCGACATCTTATGAAGCAGAGAACCTGAGTGTTTGTAACTGATTGCATTCCTGTTTCTTGTGTTTTTTTACTGAGGGCAATCATATGAATCATTGATATCCATTGCAACACCCAGAGGAGTAAAAAATAATTTTACAAAATAGGGGAATGCCGCGATCAGCGGACTTTGACCTACGCACGCACGCACGCAGTAGCCGGCAGTCACGAGACTCTAATCATGTATAATTCGCACTGCATTAATCAGCGTCTCCGTAGCACACATGGAAAAGGCAGCGCTGTGCTACATAGCACTTTAAGAATGGCATCGCCGGTTCGAATCCGGCCTGAAGCACCGTCCGGCAGTTTCCGCGGACTCATGTTGTTTTACGCGACGGTGCCCTCTGCTCAGCGTCTTCCCGATCGCCGGCGACATCTTATGAAGCAGAGAACCTGAGTGTTTGTAACTGATTGCATTCCTGTTTCTTGTGTTTTTTTACTGAGGGCAATCATATGAATCATTGATATCCATTGCAACACCCAGGAGAGTAAAAAATAATTTTACAAAATAGGGGAATGCTGCGATCGGCGGACTTTGACCTACACACGCACGCACGCAAGCAGTAGCCGGCAGTCACGAGACTCTAATCATGTATAATGAGCACTGCATTAATCGGCGTCTCCGTAGCACACATGGGAAAGGCAGCGCTGTGCTACATAGCACTTTAAGAATGTCATCGCAGGTTCGAATCCAGCCTGAAGCACCGTCCGGCCATTTCCGCGGTCTCGCGTTGTTTTACGCGACGGTGCCCTCTGCTCAGCGTCTTCCCGATCGCCGGCGAAATCTTATGAAGCAGAGAACCTGAGTGTTTGTAACTGATTGCATTCATGTTTCTTGTGTTTTTTTACTGAGGGCAATCATATGAATCATTGATATCCATTGCAACACCCAGGAGAGTAAAAAATAATTTTACAAAATAGGGGAATGCTGCGATCGGCGGACTTTGACCTACACACGCACGCACGCACGCAGTAGCCGGCAGTCACGAGACTCTAATCATGTATAATGAGCACTGCATTAATGGTGTCTCCGTAGCACACATGGGAAAGGCAGCGCTGTGCTACATAGCACTTTAAGAATGTCATCGCAGGTTCGAATCCAGCCTGAAGCACAGTCCGGCTGTTTCCGCGGTCTCACGATGTTTTACACGACGGTGCCCTCTGCTCAGCGTCTTCCCGATCGCCCGCGACATCTTATGAAGCAGAGTTTGTAACTGTTTGCGTCCTGTTTCTTGTGCTTTTTTACTGAGGGCAATCATATGAATCATTGATATCCATTGCAACACCCAGAGGAGTAAAAAATAATTTTACAAAATAGGGGAATGCCGCGATCAGCGGACTTTGACCTACGCACGCACGCACGCAGTAGCCGGCAGTCACGAGACTCTAATCATGTATAATTCGCACTGCATTAATCAGCGTCTCCGTAGCACACATGGGAAAGGCAGCGCTGTGCTACATAGCACTTTAAGAATGGCATCGCCGGTTCGAATCCGGCCTGAAGCACCGTCCGGCAGTTTCCGCGGACTCACGTTGTTTTACGCGACGGTGCCCTCTGCTCAGCGTCTTCCCGATCGCCGGCGACATCTTATGAAGCAGAGAACCTGAGTGTTTGTAACTGATTGCATTCCTGTTTCTTGTGTTTTTTTACTGAGGGCAATCATATGAATCATTGATATCCATTGCAACACCCAGAGGAGTAAAAAATAATTTTACAAAATAGGGGAATGCCGCGATCAGCGGACTTTGACCTACGCACGCACGCACGCAGTAGCCGGCAGTCACGAGACTCTAATCATGTATAATTCGCACTGGATTAATCAGCGTCTCCGTAGCACACATGGGAAAGGTCGCGCTGTGCTACATAGCACTTTAAGAATGGCATCGCCGGTTCGAATCCGGCCTGAAGCACCGTCCGGCAGTTTCCGCGGACTCACGTTGTTTTACGCGACGGTGCCCTCTGCTCAGCGTCTTCCCGATCGCCGGCGACATCTTATGAAGCAGAGAACCTGAGTGTTTGTAACTGATTGCATTCCTGTTTCTTGTGTTTTTTTACTGAGGGCAATCATATGAATCATTGATATCCATTGCAACACCCAGGAGAGTAAAAAATAATTTTACAAAATAGGGGAATGCTGCGATCGGCGGACTTTGACCTACACACGCACGCACGCAAGCAGTAGCCGGCAGTCACGAGACTCTAATCATGTATAATGAGCACTGCATTAATCGGCGTCTCCGTAGCACACATGGGAAAGGCAGCGCTGTGCTACATAGCACTTTAAGAATGTCATCGCAGGTTCGAATCCAGCCTGAAGCACCGTCCGGCCATTTCCGCGGTCTCGCGTTGTTTTACGCGACGGTGCCCTCTGCTCAGCGTCTTCCCGATCGCCGGCGAAATCTTATGAAGCAGAGAACCTGAGTGTTTGTAACTGATTGCATTCCTGTTTCTTGTGTTTTTTTACTGAGGGCAATCATATGAATCATTGATATCCATTGCAACACCCAGGAGAGTAAAAAATAATTTTACAAAATAGGGGAATGCTGCGATCGGCGGACTTTGACCTACACACGCACGCACGCACGCAGTAGCCGGCAGTCACGAGACTCTAATCATGTATAATGAGCACTGCATTAATGGTGTCTCCGTAGCACACATGGGAAAGGCAGCGCTGTGCTACATAGCACTTTAAGAATGTCATCGCAGGTTCGAATCCAGCCTGAAGCACAGTCCGGCTGTTTCCGCGGTCTCACGATGTTTTACACGACGGTGCCCTCTGCTCAGCGTCTTCCCGATCGCCCGCGACATCTTATGAAGCAGAGTTTGTAACTGTTTGCGTCCTGTTTCTTGTGCTTTTTTACTGAGGGCAATCATATGAATCATTGATATCCATTGCAACACCCAGAGGAGTAAAAAATAATTTTACAAAATAGGGGAATGCCGCGATCAGCGGACTTTGACCTACGCACGCACGCACGCAGTAGCCGGCAGTCACGAGACTCTAATCATGTATAATTCGCACTGCATTAATCAGCGTCTCCGTAGCACACATGGGAAAGGCAGCGCTGTGCTACATAGCACTTTAAGAATGGCATCGCCGGTTCGAATCCGGCCTGAAGCACCGTCCGGCAGTTTCCGCGGACTCACGTTGTTTTACGCGACGGTGCCCTCTGCTCAGCGTCTTCCCGATCGCCGGCGACATCTTATGAAGCAGAGAACCTGAGTGTTTGTAACTGATTGCATTCCTGTTTCTTGTGTTTTTTTACTGAGGGCAATCATATGAATCATTGATATCCATTGCAACACCCAGAGGAGTAAAAAATAATTTTACAAAATAGGGGAATGCCGCGATCAGCGGACTTTGACCTACGCACGCACGCACGCAGTAGCCGGCAGTCACGAGACTCTAATCATGTATAATTCGCACTGCATTAATCGGCGTCTCCGTAGCACACATGGGAAAGGCAGCGCTGTGCTACATAGCACTTTAAGAATGTCATCGCAGGTTCGAATCCAGCCTGAAGCACCGTCCGGCCATTTCCGCGGTCTCGCGTTGTTTTACGCGACGGTGCCCTCTGCTCAGCGTCTTCCCGATCGCCGGCGACATCTTATGAAGCAGAGAACCTGAGTGTTTGTAACTGATTGCATTCCTGTTTCTTGTGTTTTTTTACTGAGGGCAATCATATGAATCATTGATATCCATTGCAACACCCAGGAGAGTAAAAAATAATTTTACAAAATAGGGGAATGCTGCGATCGGCGGACTTTGACCTACACACGCACGCACGCACGCAGTAGCCGGCAGTCACGAGACTCTAATCATGTATAATGAGCACTGCATTAATGGTGTCTCCGTAGCACACATGGGAAAGGCAGCGCTGTGCTACATAGCACTTTAAGAATGTCATCGCAGGTTCGAATCCAGCCTGAAGCACAGTCCGGCTGTTTCCGCGGTCTCACGATGTTTTACGCGACGGTGCCCTCTGCTCAGCGTCTTCCCGATCGCCCGCGACATCTTATGAAGCAGAGTTTGTAACTGTTTGCGTCCTGTTTCTTGTGCTTTTTTACTGAGGGCAATCATATGAATCATTGATATCCATTGCAACACCCAGAGGAGTAAAAAATAATTTTACAAAATAGGGGAATGCCGCGATCAGCGGACTTTGACCTACGCACGCACGCACGCAGTAGCCGGCAGTCACGAGACTCTAATCATGTATAATTCGCACTGCATTAATCAGCGTCTCCGTAGCACACATGGGAAAGGCAGCGCTGTGCTACATAGCACTTTAAGAATGGCATCTCCGGTTCGAATCCGGCCTGAAGCACCGTCCGGCAGTTTCCGCGGACTCACGTTGTTTTACGCGACGGTGCCCTCTGCTCAGCGTCTTCCCGATCGCCGGCGACATCTTATGAAGCAGAGAACCTGAGTGTTTGTAACTGATTGCATTCCTGTTTCTTGTGTTTTTTTACTGAGGGCAATCATATGAATCATTGATATCCATTGCAACACCCAGAGGAGTAAAAAATAATTTTACAAAATAGGGGAATGCCGCGATCAGCGGACTTTGACCTACGCACGCACGCACGCAGTAGCCGGCAGTCACGAGACTCTAATCATGTATAATTCGCACTGCATTAATCAGCGTCTCCGTAGCACACATGGAAAAGGCAGCGCTGTGCTACATAGCACTTTAAGAATGGCATCGCCGGTTCGAATCCGGCCTGAAGCACCGTCCGGCAGTTTCCGCGGACTCATGTTGTTTTACGCGACGGTGCCCTCTGCTCAGCGTCTTCCCGATCGCCGGCGACATCTTATGAAGCAGAGAACCTGAGTGTTTGTAACTGATTGCATTCCTGTTTCTTGTGTTTTTTTACTGAGGGCAATCATATGAATCATTGATATCCATTGCAACACCCAGGAGAGTAAAAAATAATTTTACAAAATAGGGGAATGCTGCGATCGGCGGACTTTGACCTACACACGCACGCACGCAAGCAGTAGCCGGCAGTCACGAGACTCTAATCATGTATAATGAGCACTGCATTAATCGGCGTCTCCGTAGCACACATGGGAAAGGCAGCGCTGTGCTACATAGCACTTTAAGAATGTCATCGCAGGTTCGAATCCAGCCTGAAGCACCGTCCGGCCATTTCCGCGGTCTCGCGTTGTTTTACGCGACGGTGCCCTCTGCTCAGCGTCTTCCCGATCGCCGGCGACATCTTATGAAGCAGAGAACCTGAGTGTTTGTAACTGATTGCATTCCTGTTTCTTGTGTTTTTTTACTGAGGGCAATCATATGAATCATTGATATCCATTGCAACACCCAGGAGAGTAAAAAATAATTTTACAAAATAGGGGAATGCTGCGATCGGCGGACTTTGACCTACACACGCACGCACGCACGCAGTAGCCGGCAGTCACGAGACTCTAATCATGTATAATGAGCACTGCATTAATGGTGTCTCCGTAGCACACATGGGAAAGGCAGCGCTGTGCTACATAGCACTTTAAGAATGTCATCGCAGGTTCGAATCCAGCCTGAAGCACAGTCCGGCTGTTTCCGCGGTCTCACGATGTTTTACGCGACGGTGCCCTCTGCTCAGCGTCTTCCCGATCGCCCGCGACATCTTATGAAGCAGAGTTTGTAACTGTTTGCGTCCTGTTTCTTGTGCTTTTTTACTGAGGGCAATCATATGAATCATTGATATCCATTGCAACACCCAGAGGAGTAAAAAATAATTTTACAAAATAGGGGAATGCCGCGATCAGCGGACTTTGACCTACGCACGCACGCACGCAGTAGCCGGCAGTCACGAGACTCTAATCATGTATAATTCGCACTGCATTAATCAGCGTCTCCGTAGCACACATGGGAAAGGCAGCGCTGTGCTACATAGCACTTTAAGAATGGCATCGCCGGTTCGAATCCGGCCTGAAGCACCGTCCGGCAGTTTCCGCGGACTCACGTTGTTTTACGCGACGGTGCCCTCTGCTCAGCGTCTTCCCGATCGCCGGCGACATCTTATGAAGCAGAGAACCTGAGTGTTTGTAACTGATTGCATTCCTGTTTCTTGTGTTTTTTTACTGAGGGCAATCATATGAATCATTGATATCCATTGCAACACCCAGGAGAGTAAAAAATAATTTTACAAAATAGGGGAATGCTGCGATCGGCGGACTTTGACCTACACACGCACGCACGCAAGCAGTAGCCGGCAGTCACGAGACTCTAATCATGTATAATGAGCACTGCATTAATCGGTGTCTCCGTAGCACACATGGGAAAGGCAGCGCTGTGCTTCATAGCACTTTAAGAATGTCATCGCAGGTTCGAATCCGGCCTGAAGCACCGTCCGGCAGTTTCCGCGGACTCACGTTGTTTTACGCGATGGTGCCCTCTGCTCAGCGTCTTCCCGATCGCCCGCGACATCTTATGAAGTAGAGAACCTGAGTGTTTGTAACTGTTTGCGTCCTGTTTCTTGTGTTTTTTTACTGAGGGCAATCATATGAATCATTGATATCCATTGCAACACCCAGAGGAGTAAAAAATAATTTTACAAAATAGGGGAATGCCGCGATCGATCAGCGGACTTTGACCTACGCACGCACGCAGTAGCCGGCAGTCACGAGACTCTAATCATGTATAATGAGCACTGCATTAATCAGCGTCTCCGTAGCACACATGGGAAAGGCAGCGCTGTGCTACATAGCACTTTAAGAATGGCATCGCCGGTTCGAATCCGGCCTGAAGCACCGTCCGGCAGTTTCCGCGGACTCACGTTGTTTTACGCGACGGTGCCCTCTGCTCAGCGTCTTCCCGATCGCCGGCGACATCTTATGAAGCAGAGAACCTGAGTGTTTGTAACTGATTGCATTCCTGTTTCTTGTGTTTTTTTACTGAGGGCAATCATATGAATCATTGATATCCATTGCAACACCCAGAGGAGTAAAAAATAATTTTACAAAATAGGGGAATGCCGCGATCAGCGGACTTTGACCTACGCACGCACGCACGCAGTAGCCGGCAGTCACGAGACTCTAATCATGTATAATTCGCACTGGATTAATCAGCGTCTCCGTAGCACACATGGGAAAGGCAGCGCTGTGCTACATAGCACTTTAAGAATGGCATCGCCGGTTCGAATCCGGCCTGAAGCACCGTCCGGCAGTTTCCGCGGACTCACGTTGTTTTACGCGACGGTGCCCTCTGCTCAGCGTCTTCCCGATCGCCGGCGACATCTTATGAAGCAGAGAACCTGAGTGTTTGTAACTGATTGCATTCCTGTTTCTTGTGTTTTTTTACTGAGGGCAATCATATGAATCATTGATATCCATTGCAACACCCAGGAGAGTAAAAAATAATTTTACAAAATAGGGGAATGCTGCGATCGGCGGACTTTGACCTACACACGCACGCACGCAAGCAGTAGCCGGCAGTCACGAGACTCTAATCATGTATAATGAGCACTGCATTAATCGGCGTCTCCGTAGCACACATGGGAAAGGCAGCGCTGTGCTACATAGCACTTTAAGAATGTCATCGCAGGTTCGAATCCAGCCTGAAGCACCGTCCGGCCATTTCCGCGGTCTCGCGTTGTTTTACGCGACGGTGCCCTCTGCTCAGCGTCTTCCCGATCGCCGGCGAAATCTTATGAAGCAGAGAACCTGAGTGTTTGTAACTGATTGCATTCCTGTTTCTTGTGTTTTTTTACTGAGGGCAATCATATGAATCATTGATATCCATTGCAACACCCAGGAGAGTAAAAAATAATTTTACAAAATAGGGGAATGCTGCGATCGGCGGACTTTGACCTACACACGCACGCACGCACGCAGTAGCCGGCAGTCACGAGACTCTAATCATGTATAATGAGCACTGCATTAATGGTGTCTCCGTAGCACACATGGGAAAGGCAGCGCTGTGCTACATAGCACTTTAAGAATGTCATCGCAGGTTCGAATCCAGCCTGAAGCACAGTCCGGCTGTTTCCGCGGTCTCACGATGTTTTACACGACGGTGCCCTCTGCTCAGCGTCTTCCCGATCACCCGCGACATCTTATGAAGCAGAGTTTGTAACTGTTTGCGTCCTGTTTCTTGTGCTTTTTTACTGAGGGCAATCATATGAATCATTGATATCCATTGCAACACCCAGAGGAGTAAAAAATAATTTTACAAAATAGGGGAATGCCGCGATCAGCGGACTTTGACCTACGCACGCACGCACGCAGTAGCCGGCAGTCACGAGACTCTAATCATGTATAATTCGCACTGCATTAATCAGCGTCTCCGTAGCACACATGGGAAAGGCAGCGCTGTGCTACATAGCACTTTAAGAATGGCATCGCCGGTTCGAATCCGGCCTGAAGCACCGTCCGGCAGTTTCCGCGGACTCACGTTGTTTTACGCGACGGTGCCCTCTGCTCAGCGTCTTCCCGATCGCCGGCGACATCTTATGAAGCAGAGAACCTGAGTGTTTGTAACTGATTGCATTCCTGTTTCTTGTGTTTTTTTACTGAGGGCAATCATATGAATCATTGATATCCATTGCAACACCCAGAGGAGTAAAAAATAATTTTACAAAATAGGGGAATGCCGCGATCAGCGGACTTTGACCTACGCACGCACGCACGCAGTAGCCGGCAGTCACGAGACTCTAATCATGTATAATTCGCACTGCATTAATTAGCGTCTCCGTAGCACACATGGAAAAGGCAGCGCTGTGCTACATAGCACTTTAAGAATGGCATCGCCGATTCGAATCCGGCCTGAAGCACCGTCCGGCAGTTTCCGCGGACTCATGTTGTTTTACGCGACGGTGCCCTCTGCTCAGCGTCTTCCCGATCGCCGGCGACATCTTATGAAGCAGAGAACCTGAGTGTTTGTAACTGATTGCATTCCTGTTTCTTGTGTTTTTTTACTGAGGGCAATCATATGAATCATTGATATCCATTGCAACACCCAGGAGAGTAAAAAATAATTTTACAAAATAGGGGAATGCTGCGATCGGCGGACTTTGACCTACACACGCACGCACGCACGCAGTAGCCGGCAGTCACGAGACTCTAATCATGTATAATGAGCACTACATTAATGGTGTCTCCGTAGCACACATGGGAAAGGCAGCGCTGTGCTACATAGCACTTTAAGAATGTCATCGCAGGTTCGAATCCAGCCTGAAGCACAGTCCGGCTGTTTCCGCGGTCTCACGATGTTTTACGCGACGGTGCCCTCTGCTCAGCGTCTTCCCGATCGCCGGCGACATCTTATGAAGCAGAGAACCTGAGTGTTTGTAACTGATTGCATTCCTGTTTCTTGTGTTTTTTTACTGAGGGCAATCATATGAATCATTGATATCCATTGCAACACCCAGAGGAGTAAAAAATAATTTTACAAAATAGGGGAATGCCGCGATCAGCGGACTTTGACCTACGCACGCACGCACGCAGTAGCCGGCAGTCACGAGACTCTAATCATGTATAATGAGCACTGCATTAATCGGTGTCTCCGTAGCACACATGGGAAAGGCAGCGCTGTGCTACATAGCACTTTAAGAATGTCATCGCAGGTTCGAATCCGGCCTAAAGCATCGTCCGGCAGTTTCCGCGGACTCACGTTGTTTTACGCGACGGTGCCCTCTGCTCAGCGTCTTCCCGATCGCCCGCGACATCTTATGAAGTAGAGAACCTGAGTGTTTGTAACTGTTTGCGTCCTGTTTCTTGTGTTTTTTTACTGAGGGCAATCATATGAATCATTGATATCCATTGCAACACCCAGAGGAGTAAAAAATAATTTTACAAAATAGGGGAATGCCGCGATCAGCGGACTTTGACCTACGCACGCACGCAGTAGCCGGCAGTCACGAGACTCTAATCATGTATAATGAGCACTGCATTAATCAGCGTCTCCGTAGCACACATGGGAAAGGCAGCGCTGTGCTACATAGCACTTTAAGAATGGCATCGCTAGTTCGAATCCGGCCTGAAGCACCCTCCGGCAGTTTCCGCGGACTCACGTTGTTTTACGCGACGGTGCCCTCTGCTCAGCGTCTTCCCGATCGCCGGCGACATCTTATGAAGCAGAGAACCTGAGTGTTTGTAACTGATTGCATTCCTGTTTCTTGTGTTTTTTTACTGAGGGCAATCATATGAATCATTGATATCCATTGCAACACCCAGAGGAGTAAAACATAATTTTACAAAATAGGGGAATGCTGCGATCGGCGGACTTTGACCTACGCACGCACCCACGCAGTAGCCGGCAGTCACGAGACTCTAATCATGTATAATGAGCACTGTACTAATCAGCATCTCCGTAGCACATATGGGAAAGGCAGCGCTGTGCTACATAGCACTTTAAGAATGTCATCGCAGGTTCGAATCCGGCCTGAAGCACCGTCCGGCCATTTCCGCGGTCTCGCGTTGTTTTACGCGACGGTGCCCTCTGCTCAGCGTCTTCCCGATCGCCGGCGACATCTTATGAAGCAGAGAACCTGAGTGTTTGTAACTGATTGCATTCCTGTTTCTTGTGTTTTTTTACTGAGGGCAATCATATGAATCATTGATATCCATTGCAACACCCAGGAGAGTAAAAAATAATTTTACAAAATAGGGGAATGCTGCGATCGGCGGACTTTGACCTACACACGCACGCACGCACGCAGTAGCCGGCAGTCACGAGACTCTAATCATGTATAATGAGCACTACATTAATGGTGTCTCCGTAGCACACATGGGAAAGGCAGCGCTGTGCTACATAGCACTTTAAGAATGTCATCGCAGGTTCGAATCCAGCCTGAAGCACAGTCCGGCTGTTTCCGCGGTCTCACGATGTTTTACGCGACGGTGCCCTCTGCTCAGCGTCTTCCCGATCGCCCGCGACATCTTATGAAGCAGAGTTTGTAACTGTTTGCGTCCTGTTTCTTGTGCTTTTTTACTGAGGGCAATCATATGAATCATTGATATCCATTGCAACACCCAGAGGAGTAAAAAATTATTTTACAAAATAGGGGAATGCTGCGATCGGCGGACTTTGACCTACGCACGCACCCACGCAGTAGCCGGCAGTCACGAGACTCTAATCATGTATAATGAGCACTGCACTAATCAGCATCTCCGTAGCACATATGGGAAAGGCAGCGCAGTGCTACATAGCACTTTAAGAATGACATTGCAGGTTCGAATAAGGCCTGAAGCACCGTCCGGCCATTTCCGCGGTCTCGCGTTGTTTTACGCGACGTGCCCTCTGCTCAGCGTCTTCCCGATCTCCGGCGACATCTTATGAAGCAGAGAACCTGAGTGTTTGTAACTGATTGCATTCCTGTTTCTTGTGTTTTTTTACTGAGGGCAATCATATGAATCATTGATATCCATTGCAACACCCAGGAGAGTAAAAAATAATTTTACAAAATAGGGGAATGCTGCGATCGGCGGACTTTGACCTACACACGCACGCACGCAAGCAGTAGCCGGCAGTCACGAGACTCTAATCATGTATAATGAGAACTGCATTAATCGGTGTCTCCGTAGCACACATGGGAAAGGCAGCGCTGTGCTACATAGCACTTTAAGAATGTCATCGCAGGTTCGAATCCGGCCTGAAGCACCGTCCGGCAGTTTCCGCGGACTCACGTTGTTTTACGCGACGGTGCCCTCTGCTCAGCGTCTTCCCGATCGCCCGCGACATCCTATGAAGTAGAGAACCTGAGTGTTTGTAACTGTTTGCGTCCTGTTTCTTGTGTTTTTTTACTGAGGGCAATCATATGAATCATTTATATCCATTGCAACACCCAGAGGAGTAAAAAATAATTTTACAAAATAGGGGAATGCCGCGATCAGCGGACTTTGACCTACGCACGCACGCACGCAGTAGCCGGCAGTCACGAGACTCTAATCATGTATAATGAGCACTGCATTAATCGGTGTCTCCGTAGCACACATGGGAAAGGCAGCGCTGTGCTACATAGCACTTTAAGAATGTCATCGCAGGTTCGAATCCGGCCTGAAGCATCGTCCGGCAGTTTCCGCGGACTCATGTTGTTTTACGCGACGGTGCCCTCTGCTCAGCGTCTTCCCGATCGCCCGCGACATCTTATGAAGTAGAGAACCTGAGTGTTTGTAACTGTTTGCGTCCTGTTTCTTGTGTTTTTTTACTGAGGGCAATCATATGAATCATTGATATCCATTGCAACACCCAGAGGAGTAAAAAATAATTTTACAAAATAGGGGAATGCCGCGATCAGCGGACTTTGACCTACGCACGCACGCACGCAGTAGCCGGCAGTCACGAGACTCTAATCATGTATAATGAGCACTGCATTAATCAGCGTCTCCGTAGCACACATGGGAAAGGCAGCGCTGTGCTACATAGCACGTTAAGAATGGCATCGCCGGTTCGAATCCGGCCTGAAGCACCGTCCGGCAGTTTCCGCGGACTAACGTTGTTTTACGCGACGGTGCCCTCTGCTCAGCGTCTTCCCGATCGCCGGCGACATCTTATGAAGTAGAGAACCTGAGTGTTTGTAACTGATTGCATTCCTGTTTCTTGTGTTTTTTTACTGAGGGCAATCATATGAATCATTGATATCCATTGCAACACCCAGAGGAGTAAAAAATAATTTTACAAAATAGGGGAATGCTGCGATCGGCGGACTTTGACCTACGCACGCACCCACGCAGTAGCCGGCAGTCACGAGACTCTAATCATGTATAATGAGCACTGTACTAATCAGCATCTCCGTAGCACATATGGGAAAGGCAGCGCTGTGCTACATAGCACTTTAAGAATGTCATCGCAGGTTCGAATCCAGCCTGAAGCACCGTCCGGCCATTTCCGCGGTCTCGCGTTGTTTTACGCGACGGTGCCCTCTGCTCAGCGTCTTCCCGATCGCCGGCGACATCTTATGAAGCAGAGAACCTGAGTGTTTGTAACTGATTGCATTCCTGTTTCTTGTGTTTTTTTACTGAGGGCAATCATATGAATCATTGATATCCATTGCAACACCCAGGAGAGTAAAAAATAATTTTACAAAATAGGGGAATGCTGCGATCGGCGGACTTTGACCTACACACGCACGCACGCAGTAGCCGGCAGTCACGAGACTCTAATCATGTATAATGAGCACTGCATTAATGGTGTCTCAGTAGCACACATGGGAAAGGCAGCGCTGTGCTACATAGCACTTTAAGAATGTCATCGCAGGTTCGAATCCAGCCTGAAGCACCGTCCGGCCGTTTCCGCGGTCTCACGATGTTTTACGCGACGGTGCCCTCTGCTCAGCGTCTTCCCGATCGCCCGCGACATCTTATGAAGCAGAGTTTGTAACTGTTTGCGTCCTGTTTCTTGTGCTTTTTTACTGAGGGCAATTATATGAATCATTGATATCCATTGCAACACCCAGAGGAGTAAAAAATAATTTTACAAAATAGGGGAATGCTGCGATCGGCGGACTTTGACCTACGCACGCACGCACACAGTAGCCGGCAGTCACGAGACTCTAATGAGCTCTGCATTAATCAGCGTCTCCATAGCACACATGGGAAAGGCAGCGCTGTGCTACATAGCACTTTAACGATGTCATCGCAGGTTCGAATCCGGCCCTTAAGCACCGTCCGGCAGTTTCCGCGGACTCACGTTGTTTTACGCGACGGTGCCCTCTGCTCAGCGTCTTCCCGATCGCCGGCGACATCTTATGAAGCAGAGAACCTGAGTGTTTGTAACTGATTGCATTCCTGTTTCTTGTGTTTTTTTACTGAGGGCAATCATATGAATCATTGATATCCATTGCAACACCCAGAGGAGTAAAAAATAATTTTACAAAATAGGGGAATGCTGCGATCGGCGGACTTTGACCTACGCACGCACCCACGCAGTAGCCGGCAGTCACGAGACTCTAATCATGTATAATGAGCACTGCATTAATCAGCGTCTCCGTAGCACATATGGGAAAGGCAGCGCTGTGCTACATAGCACTTTAAGAATGGCATTGCAGGTTCGAATAAGGCCTGAAGCACCGTCCGGCCATTTCCGCGGTCTCGCGTTGTTTTACGCGACGTGCCCTCTGCTCAGCGTCTTCCCGATCGCCGGCGACATCTTATGAAGCAGAGAACCTGAGTGTTTGTAACTGTTTGCGTCCTGTTTCTTGTGTTTTTTTACTGAGGGCAATCATATGAATCATTGATATCCATTGCAACACCCAGAGGAGTAAAAAATTATTTTACAAAATAGGGGAATGCCGCGATCAGCGGACTTTGACCTACGCACGCACGCACGCAGTAGCCGGCAGTCACGAGACTCTAATCATGTATAATGAGCACTGCACTAATCAGCATCTCCGTAGCACATATGGGAAAGGCAGCGCTGTGCTACATAGCACTTTAACAATGTCAACGCAGGTTCGAATCCGGCCTGAAGCACCTTCTGGCCCTTTCCGCGGTCTCACGTTGTTTTACGCGACGGTGCCCTCTGCTCAGCGTCTTCCCGATCGCCCGCGACATCTTATGAAGCAGAGAACCTGGGTGTTTGTAACTGTTTGCGTCCTGTTTCTTGTGTTTTTTTACTGAGGGCAATCATATGAATCATTGATATCCATTGCAACACCCAGAGGAGTAAAACATAATTTTACAAAATAGGGGAATGCCGCGATCAGCGGACTTTGACCTACGCACGCACGCACGCAGTAGCCGGCAGTCACGAGACTCTAATCACGTATAATGAGCACTGCATTAATCAGCGTCTCCGTAGCACACATGGGAAAGGCAGCGCTGTGCTACATAGCACTTTAAGAATGGCATCGCCGGTTCGAATCCGGCCTGAAGCACCGTCCGGCAGTTTCTGCGGACTCACGTTGTTTTACGCGACGGTGCCCTCTGCTCAGCGTCTTCCCGATCGCCCGCGACATGTTATGAAGCAGAGAACCTGAGTGTTTGTAACTGTTTGCTCCTGTTTCTTGTGTTTTTTTACTGAGGGCAATCATATGAATCATTGATATCCATTGCAACACCCAGAGGAGTAAAAAATAATTTTACAAAATAGGGGAATGCCGTGATCAGCGGACTTTGACCTACGCACGCACGCAGTAGCCGGCAGTCACGAGACTCTAATCATGTATAATGAGCACTGCATTAATGGTGTCTCAGTAGCACACATGGGAAAGGCAGCGCTGTGCTACATAGCACTTTAAGAATGTCATCGCAGGTTCGAATCCAGCCTGAAGCACCGTCCGGCCGTTTCCGCGGTCTCACGATGTTTTACGCGACGGTGCCCTCTGCTCAGCGTCTTCCCGATCGCCCGCGACATCTTATGAAGCAGAGTTTGTAACTGTTTGCGTCCTGTTTCTTGTGCTTTTTTACTGAGGGCAATTATATGAATCATTGATATCCATTGCAACACCCAGAGGAGTAAAAAATAATTTTACAAAATAGGGGAATGCTGCGATCGGCGGACTTTGACCTACGCACGCACGCACACAGTAGCCGGCAGTCACGACCCACACAGCAAAAGGACTCCGCGGCGGATCCGCCGCGGATGTATGACGGCATCCGGAACGGACCCGCGAAACGGACCCGTATCGGAGTCCAGATGCTCTCAGGAACGGATCCGCTACGAAGGCGGATCGCGGACCCGCCGTGGCTCCGCGCTGCATCCGCCCCGCATCCGCGATTAAAACCTTACCTCCGCGGCGGGTCCGTTTGGGACCCGTAAATTGATACATACACCCGCCGCGGACCCGCAACGGACTCATAAAGGCTCATCTGGCCCGGGTCCGTTTCGGACCCGTTTATCTCATTTTCAAAATTCCTTCTGTTTTTGCTGTAGGATTAAATAGGATAAACTATAGGATAAAAGTAAAACTATCACTAGGCCTAGCCTAGGCTACTACAGCAAGATAGGCCTACGATTAGCATCGCCTCGTATTTTTAACTTAACAATACTGTCAATAAACCTAACAGAAAAGGTTTAAGTCAAGACATCAATTTACTGTACAAACGTGATCACTACTCAATGGAAATATAAAATGGACATTTATGGAAAGTTACAGGTTATAAGCTATTCTGTTTTTGTTAAGTAGCCTACGTTGCCTAGGCTACTCTACATTAATTTTGAGGTCAAAACCTAATTTAGTGCTTTATCAGCCTAGGTCAGTGCAGACATGAAATATTTTATCTAATAGGCTACAACTTCAATGAAATGCTGCGCTATGCACATCTAAAATATCAGAAAATGAATAACTGGTGAATGACAAGAAGTTCAATAAAAAGATTGTTTAATGCTTATTTCTCCTACTAATCCATTTGTGTGGATGGAGGCGGAACATGTCTCCTCGTTGCCCGATCCACCGCCAGTTGAAACACCTAATTGCGTGCTTGGTGACCTCAGCGTCCGTGGCTGACCGTGTCACCATGTTTTTCCTCACAGCACCTGTAATCAAACAGACAGATATGTTTATGTTTATGGTATGTAGCATCCAAAGCCAAGTATGCTTACACAATACAATATATGAGATAGGTATTAAGGAGATTAAATTTAAAAAGAAACATGACTTACAAAGCTCCTCTGTTCGCTGCACGTTGAGGGCTGGTGTGGGGGTGGAGGGAGTTGAGGAGGGACTGCCATTCCTGGCCCATAGTGAGGTGGGCGGTGTGCGAGAGGGGGAAAAAATTTATTAAATGGTAGTCATCATTGATAATACACATGGGGCCTTTCTATTCACTAATATTTCAGAGATCAGTCCCTACCTTGAGTAACTCTCCGTATGTTAAATGCGGGTGCAGGTGCAGGGAGTTGAGGTGGTGAAGAGTGTTGCGGTCCTGCCCCATGGTGAGGTGCTAAGGGAGATAAATGGTTGTGATCTGTTAACCATGGTAGGCTGAGAGCTACAGGGCCAAACAATGGCAAACAAAAACAAATCTCTGGTCATACTGGACATGAATTTGTATGTTTCAACATTTTGGTATGCACTATCTATATCAACTCCATGAATGGATTAACATTGAAATCAATGTGTTTCAATACAATCTGATAATAATGAATTAACTTTTCAGGCAATATTGCATGAATGCAGATGTTTTAACTGACAAAATATTTGGCTGAGATTTTGAAAGTAATGTATGAAGTATGCAGAAAATCTGAGATGGTAATGCAGATGCAATCTGTTGATTTGAAATAGAGTGACTACTGCTGTGTTAATATAGATGGGGCCACTGTATTCAATTTTATTTCAGAGATCAGTCTTTACCTTAACAGTTTTCTCCAGGTTGAGGGGTAGTGACTCGGCTGCCTGGCACTCGGCAAGATGGTGGAGCTGGAGGAATAGATACAAGGAGAGGGGAATGTCTTTAGCACTAAGAATGTTAACCATATCTCTAATATTAATATAATGATTTAGTTATTTCAATGTTAAGAGATTATTACTTACTTTGCCAGTGCAATTGGCTTGGGCTTGAGGCTTCAACTGATATACCAGGCGAGTTGGAAGGTACCTCAGAGATGCAAAGTCACCATTTACTGGCTCTTCTTCACTCTCATCAGAGTCCTCGAAACGATGGCTGTTAAATAACGATATCATTATGGTTATTGCAATCCCAAAATTTCCAAATATACATATAGTACAAGCATCTCTGGTCTATTTTGGAATGCTACGGGAATGTGTTCACATTACATTTTAACAACCCAGAAAGTATCTTCATCAAGCGAACCCAACAGAGGCAATCATAACGTTAGATAAAAGTTGACGCTGCAGAACAAACAAAATAGAAGATGGGGACCAAGTTCCATACAGTTAAGTTACGTTAGCATAATAAATCACAAACAGACGCCAATACTCATTAGTTGTCTGAACTGACTTAAACAGTGATTAAAATGCCGAGGCTTTCATTACAAAGATGGCAGAAGGACACTAAAGTTACGTATGAGACCAAACTTGGCAAAATGCAAACGTTAATGCACAGCTAGCTAGAAGCTAGGGCTAAACCATTATCAGTGAGTCAACATGCTAAAGTTGTAGGTAGCTTTCATAGCAGACGAGTGCTTCACTGACTTCATTGACTGAAATACCAGTGCCAATGTATCAGCTTAATCAAGGATTGCATCGCAAACGTGATCTCAAACATATATATGTATAATAGACATTAGCAATAACTTATGCAATTGCGCTTAGCAGCATGCTAGCTATCGATAGCAGCTGTATGCCGCTAGCATAGTAGCACTATGGACTATGGACAACAGCAACACATTAAAACAGACAAGACCAGACTAACGTTAAATAACAATGTGTGTTTTTTAAATCACACTACCATAACATATTCTGCCGAAATTGCTAACCCATTTTAAATCAAATAGGCTACAGACTCATATGAGCATCACAGCTAACAATAACGTTAACTTAGCCTGTTGCTCAAAATTACAAACGTCTGCACTAATATCAAACAACGTCATTACAATCAATAAACATGATAAGTATAAAACCACAAAGGCCAATGTTTAGCTATTGTGAATGTCGCAATATATTAATAAATATCACTTACTCGAGAGGGTTCAGCGCAACCGTGTCCCAGCAAAGAAAATATCCACTAGTATGACTCTTCTCGGCTCTTGATGTACAGTCATATTCAACCGTTACAGTACAGGCGCGTCCGCGCCCGCGGATCCGACATGGGTCCACTCAGGACCCGCTGTTTGACAGTAGAATTTACGGAGCCGCCTGGAGGCGGAGCTGATCCTCTGTGCGGCACCAAAACGAATGCGACAGTCACGCGGGTTTGGCGACTTGAAGGCGGATCCGCCTAGGAGTCTACTGCTGTGTGGGGAGACTCTAATGAGCTCTGCATTAATCAGCGTCTCCATAGCACACATGGGAAAGGCAGCGCTGTGCTACATAGCACTTTAACCATGTCATCGCAGGTTCGAATCCGGCCCTTAAGCACCGTCCGGCAGTTTCCGCGGACTCACGTTGTTTTACGCGACGGTGCCCTTTGCTCAGCGTCTTCCCGATCGCCGGCGACATCTTATGAAGCAGAGAACCTGAGTGTTTGTAACTGATTGCATTCCTGTTTCTTGTGTTTTTTTACTGAGGGCAATCATATGAATCATTGATATCCATTGCAACACCCAGAGGAGTAAAAAATAATTTTACAAAATAGGGGAATGCTGCGATCGGCGGACTTTGACCTACACACGCACGCACGCACGCAGTAGCCGGCAGTCACGAGACTCTAATCATGTATAATGAGCACTACATTAATGGTGTCTCCGTAGCACACATGGGAAAGGCAGCGCTGTGCTACATAGCACTTTAAGAATGTCATCGCAGGTTCGAATCCAGCCTGAAGCACCGTCCGGCCATTTCCGCGGTCTCGCGTTGTTTTACGCGACGGTGCCCTCTGCTCAGCGTCTTCCCGATCGCCGGCGACATCTTATGAAGCAGAGAACCTGAGTGTTTGTAACTGATTGCATTCCTGTTTCTTGTGTTTTTTTACTGAGGGCAATCATATGAATCATTGATATCCATTGCAACACCCAGAGGAGTAAAAAATGATTTTACAAAATAGGGGAATGCTGCGATCGGCGGACTTTGACCTACACACGCACGCACGCACGCAGTAGCCGGCAGTCACGAGACTCTAATCGTTGCAACCTGGTCTCACGGGAATCCGTGAAATATCCACGGACGCTTAACTCAAAATCCGTGGTGGGCCCACGGAATCACTGAAATTTCCGTGAAACTCACACGGATTTCGATTCAATGCAAGTTAATGACACTCATATCCCGTGGCTATTTCACGGATCCCCGTTTAAACAACTGAGTGCAGATTTCGTTCAACGGACGTTGTTATCTTATTGGGAAACACACTTTTGATACTTTCAGTTCGATTTTTATTGCCTTTTTTAGTGTCTGTGTAATGTTAGCCTGTCAGGCGTTGCATTCCATCCCTGTTTCAACAACTGAGTGCAGATTTCGCTCAACGGAAGTTACATTTCCGTGAAACACACACGGATTTCGTTCCAATGCAAGTTAATGACAATATATTCCGTGGCTATTTCACGGATCCCCGTTTAACAACTGAGTGCAGATTTCGCTCAACGGATGTTGTTATCTTATTGGGAAACACACTTTTGATACATTCAGTTCGATTTTTATGTAATGTTAGCCTGTCAGGCGTTGCATTCCATCCCTGTTTCAACAACTGAGTGCAGATTTCGCTCAACGGAAGTTGACATTTCCGTGAAACACACACGGATTTCGTTCCAATGCAAGTTAATGACAATATATTCCGTGGCCCACACACGGATCCCCCGTTTCAACAACTGAGTACAGATTTCGGTCAACTGACTTTTATAACTTTGGGATACATGGATATTGAATAATTACAGTCGTTTCAGGACTGCATATTTGCCGTTGGCTTAAATTATGCCCTCATTTAAGTGGGATATTTAATAAAAACGTTCTCACTTCTCATTTCAGCGAGGCATAGTAACCGTTGCTAGGTAAACAAAGCCCATGTCAGAAGCGTATCCCCAGAGAATGTCAACTTAAAAAGAATAGCTTACTGATAGCACTAGTTCTTTCGTCTCAATACTGATTATGAAGTTGTTATAAATGTAATACACTACTGCAGAAATGTTTATATTGCTTAAGGTGGAAATAAAGTTCTTTGGCAAAGAGATGCATTCTGGGAAGTGATGTGTTTAAATGTAATGGCTACATATACCCAAGTTTCTTTCATTCGGAGATTTATGCTCATTATTTTACAAATTTGAGCAAGGATATAAAATATTAAGACTGTACTTTTTCATTGCTATTGATATTTTGGCGCAATTTTGTGCATCGCGTCACTGTGTGCGACGATCCCAGAAACCATTGCCTGGGCGAGATTCCGAGCGGTAAGTACAAGGGTCTAATAAGCAAGAGAAATGCATAGGCATTTAACATGTCTAAAATTGAGTTTTGGCCAAAACAATTATGTCCTCCTATTTGTTTATTTCGAACTCCACTGTAAGAGCTGTATTTGAAAGAGACTGACATAATACAATTCTTTGTTGCATCAAAATAAAATGCAACGTACTTAGCCAGAGCCTCTGCTAGCTAGATAGATTAGCTAATTCGGAACTCTGCTGTTGGTTTATTTACATTGATTTGGACGTGTACTTTTGGCATCGCCAGCTATGTGGCACAATTTGCATATATGTGTAACACGCTTCCACCTAATTTCTGCGCCAGCAAAATTTTGTGTTCAGGGCTCAACATTAACTTTCTGAAGTAGCAGCTACTTGCCAACTGGGCAACCAGACATGGGCTTTTGGATGCCACATTAGCAGCTAGCTAAGCCAAATGGTTTCATCCTGTATAGTTCATGCTACTACTTGAAGTTAAAGCGTTTATAAGTCTGGCAAGGCTAAGTTTATACAAGTACCCAGCGAGCCACAGACACACAGACGATTGTTGCTTTATATATTATGATAGATAGATGGTGCAGATCAGCAGGGGTTGTTTTTTTTTTTTTTGGGGGGGGGGGGGTATGCAAAAGTAGTAGTAGTAGGCGCCAAGTGGATATGATATCTTATGTGTGTGCAATGTACGCATGTGCTTCAATCATTCTTGTGTAGAATATAACATGAATGGTTACTGAGCAATTTGATGGTCAGGCGATTAGAGTCAAGGAGATTCTATTCTTGTAGAACATGTAACTAGTAATCATATCATATCTATCATTTTTGCTAATAATGTAGAGATAAAATATCATTCTAATAATGTTTTTTGTCTTTGTTACAGATAATTTACGAGATACATGCTTGTCTCTCTCTCTCTCTCTCTCTCTCACACACACACACACAGACACACACACTCACCCTTTCATTCTCATATAGTAAGTATTCCAAGATTTTTATTTTCACAAATTTGAAAGACACTAAATTGTTACTTTATTATTGTTAACCTGAAGAGCATCGGATTCTGTTAAATATCCAATTGGCATTGGGGGAACACCGAATCATCAATCCACGTTTAATGTAGGAACAGCAAATCGCATAGTGTTATACTAGATACCCTGAGTTGGTCCCAAATATCAGTCTTGAAATAGATGAAATCTTGTTTATTACAGGATTGCCTTTATTACAACTGAGTTGAAAGACTGAACATGTTGTTTAATGGTTCAATCTCTCTAAACAACTGAGGAATTTGTATTTTTAAACAATAGCAATTCTAATTACCGGTATGCTTTTCTTGTTGATTTTTTGCAGCCTGTCATGGGAGGGTTAAAAAAAAAAATGCCCTGCATGTCTTGCATCCATTTTTAATGGGTGCAAAATATGCCCAGTATGCACGGCACCACAGCCACAGAAGCTGAGGCAAAAAAAACAACTAGAAAGCTTCAATGAAAAAAAGGAAACCTGGGAGGCCAATACCAAAAAGAATCAACTGACCTCCCATCTGATGGATGATGCTATTATTCTGGTAAGTCATTTGTGCTACATTCAGTGTCGGTGCTCCGCACAAGCAGAACATGCACTGCGCGTGGGGCACCAAGTGCCTGGGGGGCACCAAAAAAATATAGCTCGTAGAAAATCATCATGCCGCAAATCCTCAAATTGTGGCGGGTCTTTTATTTAGGCTACTTAGGTTGTGCAAACCACAGGCCTTTATTCGAGGCAGGCATTTATTTCTTATAAGGCTTCTGTTGAATAATTTTATGTAAAGCCTGTGCTAACAGTTCTCCTGCCCGCTACCGCATCTGTGTGAGCGCGTCCCTACTGGATATTGTGGCCTGTTCACACGTTATGTCTCTTCCTTGCAAACTTGACTAGCTAAACCATTAATGAAAGCAAAGCAACCAGTTACATCTTCATAAAATATCAATTTGCCAGGCATGCCTTCATGGACAACAGGCCTAAGGTATTTTTTCCTGCGTTTTATGGTGAGACACATTTGGAGTGGCATGGTATCAAAAGCAGAAGATTCTCGGTCTAGTTTGGATTTATGCCTAATTAACTTTTGGATTGTTTGATTATATTGCTCAATGTTGGAACTCATGGCCAATATCAAATATGATTGGTATTTTATGCTTCAATGTTCAGTTTAAATTTAGTTCAAACTGTGTCAGGTTTTCCATCCGCTGTTTATTTGCGAGCCAATAGCCACTTCATTCATTTTTTGCACATTAACCTTACTGTGTGTAGCCAAGCCTTATGCCATACCCAAGTAGCCTAAATCAAGGTAATTTTTAATTATGCATGATTTATTTTGTTATTGAATTCGTAGGCTGGGATTCCTCTCAGCAACAATTATGTTTAAAGGTAGCCTACTGCTTTAGCCTTCAGAAGGGGCAGGCAGCCAGGCTACTGACAGAGCGACGTTGGAGACCCATAGTAGATTTACGACTTTTCATTGCCAACAGTAGGCCTATTAAACCAACCAACAATATAAAGTATCCAAAATAGTGGGGGCACCAGAGTGGCACCATGCATTTGTGCTTTGGGCACCCAAATGGCTAGCACAGGCCCTGGTTACATTACCATAGTACTAATGTTAGGTTAAAGGTTGTATCAGCGATGATGAGCGATTTGTAAAGACAAAACACTTTTATAATGTTCAGCTAATATTTTCTCATGGTCGGCTAGCTCTCCTGTCATTCTAGGCGCTGAAAAAGACTCTGGTATTTTTACGCAGCCCATGCACCACAAACCGCGGAGTCTACCGGACATTAACATTGTGGTTGGTAGT